>NW_020647082.1:14158-23741 GCF_003573695.1 Papaver somniferum | reverse complement strand
GGAATTGAACCCATGCCTATAGTGTGGGAGCTCAAAACAATGCCACCATACTATCTCTCTAACTTTGGCATATTATTACAAAACTATGTTTTTAAATATATACCCCAACACAAGCTAGAGTGTTGGAAGAATTTTTGGACTACAGGTATAATGTAGAAGAAGTAGTGGAAAATTAATTATACAACAGGCTCGAAACTTTAAAGTAATAGAGAAGCTACTAGGAAACTACTACGAAGGAGCCAAAGTCTACCTGCCAACCTGAATCATACCTATTTAGGGAGTCTATACTTTCACCAGCTCTACCCAAATAAGGAGATAGTAGCACATGGAAAAACTAGTGTGTTTGAAAACTGTGGATTTTCCTTGGGAAATTTGATGATGACTACCACTAAATGATATTGAATGAGTGGGTCTTGATATCTAAATTCGTGATGAAATAGTCTATGTGAAGATGGAGTGGAATTATTGAGAAATTGGTTCTTTTGCGAATGTCCTAGGTAGTTTCCGCATATGCGAGAGAAACTTCTGCTCATATAGGAGGTGTGTTTTGTTGGCACTGGGATTGGAAAAAGACGTCAATATATCAGAAGAATCAGAACCATCAAACCACAAAATTAAACATGTAACTTATGACGGTATAAGGTTCATTAACTGGGTTTAAATCTAATGATTCACTGGGTTCCAATCTAATTAACCAATACCATCACTCTCCAAGCTACAATGAAGGGGTTTGCGATCAAAGCTTTGATTATCTTATGTTGGTTGTTCCTCACATAGCAACAGAAGATGATGTAAGTATACCCCCCAACATGAGTGTCTCTCTTCAAGTTCGAACATAATTACATGCTGGGATAGATTCTAGATAAACAGGGGAAAGATCATCATCCCTGGTATCTATATTAAGTCTATCTGTATATAAAAACTTTAAGGTATAACTAGGCATTAAAGTGTTGGAGTTCCAGTCTTGATTCCGGACAGACTCCCTTGCTTCCTTTGCTAGTTTGTCAGCCACTCTATTACCCTTCCTAGAGATGAACAGAAAACCCAAAAAAATAGAATTTGGAGCTGTAGACAAGATAATTTTGTCTTAGTATTTCTTCATTCTGCCATTCGATTGTGCGGAGGCTTCCTTGAGCTTTTGAAAGGAGTCTTTTGCAGTTGCCTTCAATCGAAAAAAGTTACAAAGACATTTCTGTTGCCCACTCAGCATGCTAAAGCTTCGGCTTCTTCTGCACTGGTGGCTGTGAAGCATCCAGAGCAAGCCTTAAGAGCTGTTCCTGTACAGTGGCGACGAATTAGTTGGTAACCTGCTAACGAAGAAGCAGAAGACCATGAAGAGTGTACAATGATTTTCATGTTATGGTCTAAAGCTATGTTGTTAAAGGTGAGCTAGAAAACTGGTTCCGCATTCACTAAAATATTAAGAATGCTGATCAATAAAAGAAGGATCTATTTTCAGGCAAACTTGTTTTTCCACATACTGCAGTATCATGTCTATTAGATATATCAGAAGCATTTACGTGCAAAATGCTTAACAATGATTTAATAGAAATCTACCGAGGAATGACAGCGACATAAGGTATAGCTAATAGGCATCCAATGCCAGGCAATCTTCTTTTTCAACATGATGCAGTAATTAATCCCACCAAAAGAATATGAAGGTCACCCATCGCGTTTCTAGAGACTAGACCAGGTATGAAGACTTATTTATTACAAGCAAAGGTAACAAACCAAAATATGAACAGTGGGCACCTATCAACAGATGGTAAAGGGAAAGGGTCAGCTAAGCTTGTAACGTTCGCTAAAGGAAAATCAGCAACACCTGGTGCCATACACCTTTAGCCAGTGAGTACATTGGTAGGAAAAAAAAAGAACGTCACAGAACTAGGGGCAAAAAAAATGTTAGTAGCCTAGTAGGACAATACAACGAACCAAAAAGTAATGTTCATAGAAATCTCTCTCGTTTAAAGAGAGAGAGATGTAACAAAAGGAAAGTCCTCACCAGTTAATCTAGCTGAAAGAAGTACCTTAGTTCCTTTCTCTATGTCACATCCTATCCTTCTAAGATGATGTAGAGCATCCTTTATCCATCAGGACTGTCTCTCGAAAATGATGATCATCTATAAATAAGGAAATGCAGCTCTCCATGACAACGACTGGATTTATAGATGAAGCTTCCCGGTTGGCCAATTTCATGCTCCAATTACCTGTACATAGTAAGCTGGATAAGACTTTCTAATTGACAATTCCTTTTATAAATTGTGCATTACCCGGTCTAGAAATAAGTTAATAAGATAGGCCAAACAAAGAATTACATGAAGCTACTTTGCAATATTCATAACAGATACTTGCATCGAATTATAAATTTTCCTCTAAGGAACCAAAAAGTGTTGGTAGGAGTACGCTATAAGCCTGTAACGAACAAAAAAGTGATGTTCATAAAAGTCCTTTTCATGTGATAGAACAAAAAGCAAGTCCTCCACCAGTTTCTCTAGCTGAAAGATGTACCTTAATTCCTTTTTCGAAGTCACATCTTTGAAGGTATCCTTTCCAGATTGTGTCTCTAGTGTATTCTTTATCCATTGGGACTATCTCCAGAGGAGTGACATTTTCAAAATGATGATCTACTAGCAAATAAGGAAGTGCAGCTCTCCATTAAGCTTCCCAGTTGGCCAATTTCATGCACCAAATTAAGCTGGATATGACTTTCTGATTGACAGTCCTTGAATAAATTGTGCTTTACCAAGTTTAGAAATAGGATAAAAAGATAGGCAGAACGAAAAATTATATTTAGGTACTAGCAACATTCATCACATTATAAAGACCAGATAGCAGAGTGATTTTGCTCAATTGTAATCATCAGTCTGAAAATGGTCCATGAGGAGTATAATTTTACATGCACCTATTATGCAACCCAAACCCTACTACACATTTGTTTTAGGTTTAGGGATTTTTATAGTCTCCATGGATGGATAGGATCAAATAGACATAATTCCACGGCTATGATAGATTCAAATCGGTTTTGGCCCGGTTTGGTAGGTTTATGGGTAAAAACCCTAATAAACCATCATCCACATTTTGGTTCTCCATGGCTAGTACAAAACTATTTTTCTGTGTATGTAGAAATCTTGATATATAAAAGAAGAAAGACTGAGAAAATTATAAGAATAAACTAGTAGGACTAATCCAACTGAGATTGATTCTTATCATTTAACAGAGGACTAATCAGATTCAGAATAAACTAACAACATTTACAGATGAAGTAGATTTACAAATACTACCATAATCAGATCTAAATACACCCTCAAAACTTAAACCAATTATTCAGATCTACATCTCAACAATTGTAACACGTCAATGGCGCAGATGCACATCACCTGAGAATTCGTGTTTGCGGGTATACAAACCAAAATCTCCTTTGTGTGAAGCGGAAACGTCACAACTTTCATCTGAGAAAAACCAAAACAACTTAGGAATCTCCTTTGTAACTTTAGTTTTGAGAGGAGCAATCATTGTGATAATTTTGAAAATCTGAGTCTCTCTTTTAGATCTCTATATTAAGTCTATATGTAAATAAAAACTTTAAGGTATAACATTAAAGTGTTGGAGTTCCAGTCTTGATTCCGGCCAGACTTCCTTGCTTCCTTTTTCTAGTTTGTCAGTCACTCTATTACCCTTCCTAGATATGAACAGAAAACCCAAAAAGGTAGATTTTGGAGATGTAGACAAGATAATTTTTGTCTTAGTATTTCTTCATTCTGCCATTTAAAATAGTGTTCTCAGTTTAACAAAATAACCTTTGTCCATCGGAGTTGCGAGTACTACGGCCTTGAAGACTGGAGCTAAAGGATGAACACCTAGCTTGCCGATGGTGTGCGCACCTGCAAATCGGATAATTGCACAAAGCTTTAGCTTAGGATCAGGTGAATTTTAATAGGTAAGTTAGGAAAAGCAAAATCAACTGATAGAGCAACCATGTCGGTCGGGTCGAGCCGAGTCCAACGTTTTGGAATTTGGTGATGAGTGTGTTTAAGTCTGAATTTGGGGCTGGAATGTTGTTGTTGGCATCTGTTTTCCTAGCAGTCAAGCTTTCCTTTCTACCCATCAGCACATCCCAACCCGGTCCACCGAACTGCCATTAAAGCACACGTTGTAAGCGTACAAACTGCACTGTTAAGATTTCAGTTATAGACATATAAAGCTCCGATAGACCGGCAAAAGAAAAGAAGAAGAAGAAGAAAGAAGCTAGATATAATTGTACGAGCACACATTAATTACCAGAACAACGGAGTCTCTTGCAGCAGTAGCAAGAATGTCAGCACAGGAAGCAGTCTAAGGACATATAGATTCAAGTTCAGATTTTATTGCATCAACCACTTCAAACCCTCTCAGAGAATTCAAGTTGGGTACTGCAGTCTTTTCTCCATCAAACCCAGTTGTATCATCCAACAACACAGAAGCATCGCAACCCTACAACGGCTAATGTAAAAAGCCAGTCATGATCAAGACAGACTACATATTCAGAGAAAGTAAATTTGCAAGATTACTGTTACAAATTTGCTCACATTAACAAAACAATCATGGAAATGGAGATGAAGAAGCGATGCCCCATTCGTGGACCTTTGAATAAATGATTCTTTCAACTTCAGGGCAAGTATTGTAGTAGGCATTGATTTGGAGAGAAGAAGCACCACCATTATAAGACTGAAAAAGTAGTTATTAGATATGGAGCAAATGCGAGAAAAAACCCAAAGCAAAACAAAGAGAGATTAAACGTTGGAGGAAAAGAATGTATCACGCAGAACTAGGAGCAAAAATGTTAGTAGGAGTGCATACTATATCAAACCAAAAAGTCATGGTCATAAAAGTCCTCTCGAGTCCAAAGAGTAATGGAGCAAAAAGAAGTCTTTTGCTAGCTATAGATGAAGTGGAGCTACCCATGACAACTGATGGATTTTTATAGATGAAGCTTCCCAGTTCGCTAATTTCATGCTCCAAATACCTGTACATAATTAATAAGCTGGATAAGCTTCCCAGTTCACCAATTTAGTGGACATAATAAGCTGTTGGATAAGACTTTTTAATTGACATTACTTGGCCGAACCAAGTTAATAAGATAGACTTTTTAATTAACATGAGATAGGCAGAACCAAGAAATACACGAAACTACTTTGCAATATTCTTCACAGATACTTACATCCCAAAATAAGGACCAGATAAGCACAATAATTTTGCTCCATTGTAGATTTCAGTCCGAAAATGGTCCACGAGGAATCGCAAATATTTTTTTACATCTCATCGTTTTGAAGATATGAACTATTAAAAGTTGGAGGAACTGGAATGCTTCCTGAAATCACAAAAGCATATTAAATTAGCTTCTTTAAAGATATATTCAACAGACATATTCAGCTGGATAAGAAACAAACTAATGAACAATGGCCGAACAGTTGACGAAGCAAGCACCTCAATATTCAACTTGAATTATCACCGAATCAACAGCTCCACTGTAAAAAAAAAAAAACCTTATATTAGAAATCCATGGTGATTAACAGATTCAGGCAGATCACATGTTCGGGTAAACGAACAAGATGGCTTCCACTTCCACTCTTCCAACAAATGAAACTAGTATGCTAAGTTCAAAACACGAACAGGCTAACCTAATTATGTGATGTTTTTGAGAGGAGATATTATTATGCTATATGATTCAATCAACAAAACAAAACCATGTTGGTTTGTGCTTGATCTTCATTTTCTTGTGATTGCGGCGCAGCTGAAAAGAAAAGATCTGAATCTGAATATGATGCACTTCATTTAGGTTTAGGAACTTTTATACTTTCCATGGATGGATAGGATCAAATTAGACATAATTCCACGGCTTGATTGATTCGCATCGGCTATGGTCCGGTTATATGGGTAAAACCGCTCCGAACCGTGATCTTAAGGCCAAAGAACTGCTTCCTATTAGCTAGGACGCAAACAAAAGTGTCTTAAGACGGATGGAAGTTTTGGGTGAATGTCATTGTGAAGTTGTTTTTATTTTTTTTGATATTTGATGTGGGTGAACTCGACTTACACCAAATGAAGTCGTTAAAAAAATGCTAACGTTTGTTTTGAAGTTTGGCAATGCAAAGTTATGGAGTTCTAGAAACACCCCTTGATACTCTCTGCAGTGGATAATTTAAATTACAAAGGGTTCATCCTTTAAAAATCTCTAATCAGGTAATTAATACTCACCCCAACACCACAAGTTGACTGGTAAAAAGAAGTATCAATCAAGCCTGACACAAGAAGTATCAATCAAGATCCAAATGTTAGCATCATATGTTAGCTTTCCCAAGGTCTGTTTGAGCTCTAGTATACTTCACTAGAGCCTATACATGGTCCTTCAATACCTGCACCGTAACGCTGCTCTCCACTTTTGCACCCATACGAGTGTAATCATCAACACTATCAGTTGGCGTACTTTTGCATAAACATTTCATCACGACAACTAATTTCATATGCGGAGATGCCCTATAGTACCGGTTGTATCTGGACGTTGTTGCCATTCTGGATCAACTTCAAGCAATTTTCCTAACAATTTCTCGAATAAGTTTTCCCTCATGCCTAGACGTTGTTTGAATTCCCTTGAGGTATAGCCAGTTCCGGGCATAAAATAATCATTCATCATTTTGGCATCACGCCACACTCGATCACGCGTTATTACACTACGTGTCTGTACCTCCCTTGGTACAGGTTGTCTAATAATACGCAATCTTTCATCCAAACATAGTTGTGTAAACATTAGCAAAACTTTCTCTTCTTCATCACTAGAGGAATCCAAATAGATTCCATATTTAACTCTCATATAAGCATGCATTAGACTCATTATGAGCCTTTGCAAACAATATTAACATTATCAATTTCTGTATACCATACATAAATACAAATCAATCAATTTTCTACATTGCATATTCTAGTTTTCAAACATTTCATTCAACATAAAATCAAGAAACACAACAATTAATCATGGATTTTTCACTAAATATATGTTTTCATTACATTAGTGAATTGCATACTACATACCTAACCAACTTAATATCTACAATTTCATCAAAATCAAATTCAAAATCAAAATTAAAATCAATTGAAACCCTAACATTAGAATCACTCACCTTAGATGATTTTTTGGATGAAATTCGAAATTGAAGAATGGATTTGTTTCACCTTGGAGTAACGATCAAGCCCTTTTAATTCAAGCCATCGAATCCCAGTGAATCAATATGAAAATCCAAAAGGGGTAATAGGGGTTTGAAAGGGGTTTGATAGGATGAAAACCTAGAGAAGAAGAAGAAGTGGGAAACCCGACTTGGCTTCTGAGGACTTAACCCTATGATACAGCCACTGAGTGGCCATATTGGTCAGGACAATGAATTGACTAATACGGCTGCTGAGTATCCGTGTGGCACTGTTTATACGGCTACTGAGTAGCCGTTTCATGTAAGGAAGGGATGAGGCGCCTCCATAGCAAGCTTGCCTTCCATGTGTCATCCCTTCCCTACATTTGAGAGATAGGGAAGGGATAGCCAGCACCATAGTGCTAGCTCTTACAATAAATATAGATTGTGATATCGCAGATATTTTGATGAATCAAAATCCTATCATACGATCTAAAACTTAATACATGTATCTTCTAAAGGATAATGAGCAACAGAGCCAGTAATAAGCAAAGCCCGGCAAACACAACAAACAGCAAAGCCAACAGAACGAGCAACAAGCAAAGCACACTATCAGCGCAACAAAATAAGCAAATGCCAGCACTGCAATTATGCATTTCTCAAGGAAACAACTCATATGATAAACTGGCCATGATTGTACCAGAACAGAATATTCTTTGTGATCACTAACATTTTCATCAATTCTTTCCTTGTACAGACTGAAATGCCCAGTTGATTCCAGTTTTGCTCTATACATATGAACACCCTCCTTCACAGTACTTTCTTCTTCTTGTTGTTGATTTTTGTTTCGGTGAAGATATTTAAGGACTACACCATCAGAACCAACAAGATGAAGCTGACCAGCAGTGTTTAAACTTAAGATTACTGGTCTCCTCGGTGAACCTTCAAGCGCATCTGATATTACACTCTCTGAAGTTTCTGTATATATTGCCACTGCACCATTGATCTCCTGAATATCTACTTCCACCAGAGGTAAGATCAACTCCAGATCTTAAACTTTGGTAGCCGAGAATGGTATCAGTAGGGTGATCAAAACTTTGCTAAAGAATTTGAGATAAATTACCATATAACACAAAGTTTTCATTATCTAGCATCCTTGCATATGACACTGGTTCTTGCTCCTCACATTGCAGGTTGACATTCAGGAGTAAGAGGAGATGAAAAGGATTCAGGCGCAGAAGAGCTAGGATATGAAGATAATTCTACTGAACAATGGGAACCGAATCATTGTTCTAGCCCCACGCACTCCTTGGTGAGATCACATTTCAGCACATATGTCTCTTAATGTAAAATTTAGTGAGCTAAGACTCGCCTTAACTTGAATCTTAACTTAATCACACAGCCATTGATCGGAAGTGCTAATTTAGCCACAAGTTCTAGTAGGAGAATTCTGTCTGGATCAACAGAAGAAGAAGAAGAAAAGTAACTCTCTACGTCTAAAGGTTTGTAATATCATCATCTGCATTATTAGTCAATTTCATTTCATCGTCTTTTTTTCTTCTGAATTTCTCTCTATTTGTGTAGAAGGTTGATAAGCGAATTGGCACCTCCACCAAAGAACGTACAACTCTATCAAATGATAAGGATCAAGATGTTCGATCTCTAGAGAACTTGAAGTTGAAACTGAGAAACGAAATCAATTTACTTAACAAAGAAAAGTCTGTAGTGGAAAGTGATGTCGGATCACTCACCAAAACAAGGAAGGAGTTGGAGACTGATCGTTGTAAGCTCATAGAAGAGAAGACTGTACTTAACAAGGAGAAGTTGAAACTCGAAAGAGAAATTGAATCACTCAATAGAAAGAAGACTAAATTGGGTACTGATACTGACTTACTCAATACGGAGAAGGAAATATTGCAATGTGATTTTGATATTCTTCGCAAGGTGAAGACTAGAGTGGAAAGTGATGTCGTATTACTCAGTAGAGAGAAGTCTGAAATGGAAACTGGTGTTGAGTTTCTAAAAGCTGAGAAGAATGAACTGAATAGAGACAAGATTTTACTCGGAAATGATATCGAACTACTCAGCAAGGATAACCCGTTGAAAATTTGATTTTAATAACCCGTTGAAAATTACAGAAATTCTTCTCTAGTTACTTTAAACATTTTCCAATCACAATAACAATCTTTAACCTTGTTCTCGGATAATCTTTAATCAATCTTCAATCATTTCCTGTTTCTAGCGTCATTATGTAGTTGCAGGAAATCCCACAATTACACCCGATGATATTTCATAATAATCCCCACAAAATTTAAGAACAATCACCCAATTTTTATTAATTTCTCTTATGGATCTTACAAAAATGATAAGAGTACAAAGAAATAAGAATAATACTAGAGTTTTTCGCTCTTATTTACTTTCTTCCC
>NW_020647082.1:7327-14058 GCF_003573695.1 Papaver somniferum | reverse complement strand
CTCTCAAGTCTGCTTGGTCCTATATATAGGGTATTACATAGTGGATGACAGCTAAACCAACCTTTATTTTCGGATCTGGCTTGCGTCATTCTCGCAAGCTTACAAGATTTTCTTCGCAGGTGCTCTTCGATCTCGCAAGATTTTCACACTTTCCTCGTGATTAGGCTGTCGACACTTGCTATGTCATTCTCTGAATATTCTACGATAATCTTCGCAAACACTTGTTGGATAATATCGCAAGTTAGCCAAGTACTACTCTCTTTTTGAAGTCAAGTCTGTTTGCTACTTTTCTAAGATGAATTTATCAAATAGTCTGCAAATTTGGTTGATAATATCGCAAGTTTTAAATCAAATAGAACCACTTGACTGTATTAGCTGAGTTGTTTCATTTTTTTCTTCTTCTTCTGGTTTCTTCCTCATCTTAAGTTAATTCGTTTCTTTTTCAGTCTCCGGAGACTAAATTGTTTGCAACAGGCTACTCATCTTCTTGTCTCAGTACCTCCTATTGTTGGTATCGGTGACCCAGTAAGTTTAAGAAATTATGTTAGGGAACTGTGCACTTTCTGTTGGTATTACACCTCTGTATTAATCTCCTATCTCATTACTTATGCTATCTCTTTTATGTCTGCGTATTTTCGTACAGGTGCTTTATCATTATGGTAACCTTCTGAAAAGTAAGCTAAGTGGTGGGGAACTTCAATGGATATGTTACTTATCATCAACAAGTAAGCTCTTCTTAAAAAACTTGTTTACGTTATATTAAGACTTCTATTGATGCCACCGTCTTAAGAATATTCGTTCATGTTGAGCTTGTGAAAATGTCATCTTAATGTGTATTCCAGGTGTTTATGGAGATTGTGGTGGAGCATGGGTTGATGAGGAGTAAGCATTGTATCTAAACCAAGTGCACTTTTGGCATGTTTATTAAATTCGTAGAAGCTCAGATCAATGTCACTAAAACAAAATCGAAATGCTTCTAGTGGCAGTTATCCTGCGAACCCTACAAGCGACTCCGTTAAAGCAAGATTGGCTGCAGAGGAAGGCTGAGCATTGAGGATGATCTGGGAGTGTCGGTTCAAGTATTATGACTTGGAGAGATTTATGTACCAGGAAGAAGGTGTGTGCCACAATTTCCTACCCGCTCATAAAATTCTGCTAAAATTTCCGACTTTTTGTTGATTCTCTTGCATTGTCGTGGACACTTCAATCTCAGAGGTTGAGGGAAGGAAAGCATTACATGTCCAGAGTCCATGTTGCAGACACTTATCAAGCAATTAAAGCCAGTATTGAGATTCCATCATCCAGGTATACATCATTGTAAAAATGGATTCATTTTTTCGTGTGTTTCATCTTCTTGTCTAAAATATTTTTTGTTATGAGATGCAAGTCATTACTTTTCACTTTCAATCGAGTAGTCTTTTTTTCTTATATGCTTTTCTTTATCAATGTTCATTCTCTTATATGATATTCTTGTTCTTACTAGTCTACAAATTGAAGATGGTTCTTGTATTACCTTGGTACATATATAAGCAAGATTATCTAAATCCACAGAATGTTGAATTGCCGATCACTGTTGGTTTTTGTAGGAGAATATACAATGTTGTCGATGATCTCCCAGCTCCACAAGCTGAAGTATTTTCTTTTGCACGGGATTTGGTAGAGAAAAGGTGGTCTGGGAAGTTTGAGCTTTGCCCTTCTAACAATATTCCTGGTTATAACACCCTCAGGATCTCAAAAGCAACAATCGGCAGGGGCAAGAAAAGGGTCTTAAATGATCGTATCAAGAAAGAATTAGAAGTGAAAACTTCTCCATCCTTCATACAAGTCTTGACTGGCAGAAATCATCAACGTAATGGATTCCCCATCTTAGTGGCAGTAGTGTTAGGCACTTGAGGCTGCTTCTGTTAAACCTTTGTATGATGGGCATTTGGTTTACTATATGTAAGATGGGCATTTGCCTTCTGAACTCATCCGGATCAAGTGGGTTTTGTGAACATATTGACATGCTTTCAAGGTTATCAGTAGGGAGACTACCCATTATAACTACTTTAGCTGATGTGCAAGTGATAATTTGAGAGAGAGTTGGTGTTGAGAATCTCTAAAGATTTGAATAGAAGAAATTTATTTTACATTATCAACTTAATTCAATTTTGTTTTACAATTATAGAATTATGCTAAAATTTGTTTGAATATCTCTTTTATAAAAAAAAATCCTTTACGAATCTGAATCCGTGCAATCATGTAGTGGTTTCGATTCATCAAGTTCTTCGACCGGTCCTCCTACCGTGGCAACGGTTGTACTAGTTAAAGGTGATTGTGCAGGTCAGGATGGACAAGGAACGTTGAAGCCATTGATAATCTCATAACAATATTAAATGGTTATTTTGACTTTGTTTTTGTATCAACAAATTAAACTCATTAATGAGAAGATTTTAAATTAAAAATGAGCTCAGAGCTGAAATTTTCACAAACAGGTAAGAGAACTTTAATTGAATTTCAAAATTTTAGATACTTTAAACCGAAATGGGTATATAAAAAATGTGCCTGCAGTAGAAGTAGGTGGAGGATTAAATTTCAGTCGTAAGTAATTCCAATATTTCAGTTATGATTTGTGGGTGGTGATGGTGATTGTGTTCATCTTCAATTTCAAGGAGAATTTCGGATAGGAGGAGGCAAAAGAAGATTACATTTCACTGTAAATTCTTCGAAGGTTAAAAGGAGAACTGAGACTACGATTCAACAGTAATTGAAGAAGGTGGAGGAGTATTGATTTGGTTTTTCAGATTTGATTTCATGTGAAGTTGGTGAAGATTGAAGAGAATTTCAAAGAGAAAGAGGAGGATGGTGGTGGTGGATCTTTGGTGGTTGGTTTTCTTAAAATTGAATCTCAGTGTGAAAACACGGAAGAAGAAAGATGAGTTCAAATCATTATACGTGAGGGTATATGTTGGACTTTATACCAATCTTCTCCAACTTCTCTTACAATCCTTCTTGCGATCGTTTCCATATTATGACCAATTGTCAATTTCTTTAGTGTATTGATGAACCTCAAACCTTCGGGAAGCATACTCAATTCATATAATTCACCTAAGTACAACTCCTTAAGACATGGCATCCCACCTTGATCAATTGTCCACTCCTTTAGTTGATGCATATACCAAAAGCTTAAAACTTGGAGTTGAGGAAATCCTTTTGCAGAGCATGCTATTTCCTCCCCTTCAAATGCATAATATGACAACTCTAATAACTTAAGATTGGGAAGATGTTGAAGAGTTTCCATCGGGTCTTTCTCCAGCCTGCTCCCACTCAATGTTAACTTGCTGAGATTTGGTGGGTATTTCTGGAGGTTAAGACCACCATCAAGTCTACCATCCAACAGAAGCCGGTGAAGATTATTGCAACAAGAAAGTGGATCAAATATTTTGTTGTCAAAATTATCCTCATTTGATATTTCCAAAACTCTAATGGGGTTCTCATCAATCGATGAAGATGAGGAACTCTTCATGTTAGAAATCTCATGAATAAGAACATCAACTTGCGATCGCGAGATATCACATATGGACAAATTTTGGAGTTTCGACAAATTTCCGAAACAACCCTTTCTTATCCATTTCCCAGCTTCAACACCAACCAGAGTTTGGAGGTTTATCAAATTTTCAATATGAAGATTTCCGCTGATTTTACATCCATATTCTGCCTCTAGATGTCCTAATTGTACTAAATTTTCCATCGTCTCAGGTAAGGCTATCGTCTCAGGTGATATTCCTCCATATAGCTTTAGGGTTTGTAAATTTCGTAAATTTCCTATGGACGATGGAATTTTATTTTGAAAAACTAAACCCCGTATTCCTAAATACCTCAAGTGAATTAATTGAAAAACTATTTCAATTTCTTTTTTGTGTAGATCTACACCTCCAAGATCTAAGACTCGTAGCAGTTTCATGTGTTGGTACTTGATTAATGGCACTATAGGATTGAAAAATGAGGTCTGGACGAGAAGAGTACGAAGTGCAGAAGCTGAATTATTGAAATCAAAGTCGACGCTAAACCTCGGTTCATCATTAAGATTGATAGCATACCTCCGTAATCTTCTACTAGAATAATTTAATGTTGTGCCATCAATGCGGTGACTGTAAATATCAAGGAAGTTCAACTCCTTCCCTTTAGATAAACAAAGATCTCGCATCAGATCATGCATCCGACATGTTTTGCCTTCCCCTGGAGTAGTATCTTTATCGGCTTGAATCATACACCTTTGGATCAACTCACCATAATATTGGCGTTTCCCTTCTTCCTCCAGTGTCACTTGTGCATCTTCTTTTGTATTTGGTATGAATCCCTCGGCGATCCACAGTCGGATCAATTTCTTTCTCGGAATTGCATAATCTTCTGGAAAAAGACCTAAATAGAGAAAGCATGGCTTCAAGTGAACTGGGAGATCATTGTAACTTAATGCGAGGATACCCATCACACCTCCATTAATGTTTGAGGCTACGTCTCCGTGTACATATCTCCAATCCTTGATATCTTCCCTCTTTGTTGCAAGTATCCCTCCAAGAGCACATATTGCCAAGGGCAGACCACCACATTTACGCACCATATCCCTTCCTAACTTCTCCAGATCCGCAGGGTAGGAATTAGTGTCTCTCGTAGCCTTTGGAAATGCTTTTTTACAAAGTAATTCCCAACTCTCTTCCTCGTTTAAAAGTTCAGGTTCGAGTTGAAGGCTCCATGGATCTGCTTGTGAAGCAACCTCTTTGTTTCGAGTGGTTAGCAATATTTTACTTCCTCGCTTCCCTTTCGGAAAGGCAGGAATTAGCATACTCCAGTCTTGGAAGCTCCACAAGTCATCCACGACAATGAAGTACTGCTTATCTTGGAGGTAGTCGGACAGCTTTTCAACAAGATTCCTATCGCTCGACGTGCTCAACTCAGTCGCATTTGGATTCATGAACTTTTTTATAATTTCTAATAAGACATCTCTCATGTTAAGCTGTTGAGATATAGAACACCAAGCGCGACAATCGAAGTGACGCATAACATCATCATGTTTGTATATCTTCTTGGCTAAAGTGGTTTTGCCAAGACCTCCAACGCCAACGATAGATACCACGCAAAGCCGTTCTTCATCTTTCGATAATTCAGTCAGCAACGTCTTCGTGTGTTCCTCCAAACCAGTAACGTCTTCATCCTGCACATGTGGATAGTAATTTCTCAATGGAGCTATAGAACTTGAAGGTTTGTCGTCTGGTAATTCTTTTATTCCGTACGTAACCGTACTAGCAGAGATAGCTTTGAGTTTAGCCTGGATAGCTTGGATCTCCTCCCCGACCCTATGGAGATGTCTCAAATTCTTGACCATCAAACCCTTCTTCTTAATCAAACTTAGAACTCCTCCTCCAGATTTATGGGTTGCGCCAATTTTAAGCATAAAAGTGTCAACAACATCCTCGGAATCGTAAGCGACATTCCTGATATCGGCTACCCAATTGCGAACACGCTCGTCTCCTTGTTGCTTTGCATCCGCATCTTTTAAGAAGCACTGCATCCTTCTTAGTTCATCACGCAACTCTTTGACCTGGTTTCGCACATCTAGTAAGAAAAATGTTTCATTAATAAGTGCATCACCTAATTTCTCCACGGCAAATGAAACCACGGCGTCCACCATTTTTTGAATTCAGTCAGAGAAGTTAAAGAACTCAGATATGAAGATGAAGAAAGAGAAGTAGTTTGAGAGAAGTAGTTTGAGTAAGTATTGAAGTTCAACAACTAAGATTAGTAAATGTGGACGATATGAAAAGTTGCTGGCAATAATTCAATGGACCGAAGTACTCGACAAGAGTCAATAATTCAGACAAACTAACAAGTGGGTTTACTGATGGCTGGTACATGTGCTCTTTCAATGGACCGAAGAGTCAAGATACAAGACAAGAGCTAATAATTCATACTCATAATTCACCTTTCATGATGAGTCCAGCTCCTGCCGATTTGGTATATACACATAGATCCGTCCTCGGATGCAACCTATCCTAAGAGCGTCCACAATGGACGACTAAACCCAAATATTTGGGCCAAATACATGACACAGTGGAAGAGATTAAAGATCAAAAAACGAGACTAAAACTAAATTCCAGACTATATTTGGTCTGGGACCAAGACCAAAACCAAATTTGGTCGAGCGGAGATTAAAAATTCGTCTGAAATGGGGCGTAGATATAATAACCGTTTGGAGTGGGGTGTAAGTATAAAATGCGCCTGATGGTGAGGCGAAGATTATAGTTACTAGGCTTGTCAATGGAAGAATATCCGTCGGATATTTAGAAATCCGATATCCGACATGTTAAGCACTACCGGATATTCGATATCCGATAATATCCTATAGGATATCAAAATCAGATATCGATTCCGATAAATATCCGATAGTATCCGTTTATAACAAAAAAGTTTAAAAACCCTTGTAAAACATTTTCATAATTGACACTTATGAGATATTTATCCGACAATATCCGATACTAGACTCGAAATTAGGATAAATTATAAATAAGTTCCTATACTATCGGATATTAACATTTCGGATGGGGTTTAATCCGTTTCCGATATGTTAAGGAAGAAATATCCGATAAAATATCCGATCCGATATCCGATATCCGATAAAACGGATAAAATCCTATAGGATCTCGAATACTCGGAAACGGATACCGGATATCGGACAAATATTGACAGGCCTAATA
>NW_020647082.1:0-7227 GCF_003573695.1 Papaver somniferum | reverse complement strand
TATAGTCACGGTTTACAAAGATTTCATTCCTTATTATATAAATGTTTTAGTTCATGAATAAACCGATTTTAGAAAGTAACCTACTTAAGTATGCAAACGGGTACGCATACTTAAGTAGCCGGACCGAGTTTGATTACGCCAGTACGCATACGGGTACGCATACCAATTCACACTTCCAAACTCCAACAAAAATTCACGGACGTGAAACTTTTGCCAGTATGCGTACGATTACGCATACTTGCCGGAGTTTCCAACAATCGCCAGTACGCGTACGGGTACACATACTTTAGGTTCTCGGTTTTGGACTTTTACACAAATGTGAGAACACACTATGTTTATATCCAAACATGGTTACTTGTTCTAAACTCTCATTTCAATCATTGAAACTTTCATAGAGGATGTAAAAATAGTTGGTATCCACAAACTATTTTCATCAAAGCGATTTTCAAGTTATTGAAATAATCAACATGACTTTCGTCACTTGTAAAGATGAACTTGGCCAAAGCGAAAGCTTACCAACACATATTTCGATAAATAGATAAGCGAGATAAACTCGGCTCGAAATAACAAATGTGTATAATTGAAGTCTATATAGAAATACGACTTTTGTCTGAAAATAGGAGATAAAATAGATAGATTTTTGAGTGATAGATAAGTTCAAGTCTCCACATACCTTTTGTTGATGAACTTCCACAAGTTCCCTTGAGTAGTTATTCGTCTTCATTAGATGAACGCCGTGGAGTTTATAGCTCCACTACACTTATTATCTTAATCTGAGACTTAGCTATAAGTAGACTAGAAATCAAGACTTATAGTTTTGGAAACTAAACTTGACAAACAAGATTGAGATAGCAACGCTTGTGAGTTCGACCGAGCAATGCTCTAACAATAAGCTCATGTGTGCATTGTGGAGCTACGATGTTTCCCCATGGGACTAATCAGTTTTGTTGTATGAATGGAAAAGTTAACCTACCAGATCTGACAGTACCTCAAGAATTTATGGAGCTATTTACTGCATAATCAGAACATGGAGTTCATTTCAAGCACAATATTTTATTCACTCAACCATGTTTTTTCCTTCATATTCCATTGGGGTACAGATCGACCATAACACGGATAATCTTAAAAGGGAGTGTATACGTATCATGATTAAGCATATACATATACGACACCGAATTGATTGAACGTGGCACACGAGCATAGGTAGTAAGTGCATGCTTAAGAAATGAAAAACTCAAGAAGGATGTCAATGTAATCCATCTCAAAGAGAACTTGCATTCAAGGTTAGATCCTCACTTCTCTGAATTCTTGCTTCACATTGGAGATGGAGTTGAGCCTTAGGTGATAGAAGACATGATGAAACTTCCAAGTGACATTATGTTGGAATGGGATGGAGAGCAGGCTGTTAGGAGATTGATTGATGAGGTTTTTCCAAGACTTTAAGAGAATGCATTTGAAAAAGTTTATATAAGTCAAAGGGCCTTGATAACTCCAAAGAATGACATTGTTGAAAAGCTCAATCAGAAAATTATTTAAATCTTCCCGGGAGCCAAGGTAGTGCATCACTCCTTTGACACCACTGAAAATGATCCCAAGAATTTGTGGATAAAATATTTTCTCAACAGTGTTGCTGCAGGTGGATTACCTTCTCCCAAGCTTATACTGAAGATAGGTGCTCCTATTATTCTCTTGAGAAACCTTGATCCAAAGTTTGGCCTTTACAATGACACAAGGGTACGGTGTCGAACACTATTTACAAACTTCATCAACGCAGAAATTGGCATATGTAGTTCTCATGGATGAGAGAATTTATTCCAAGGAGACCCCCAAAAGAGTTAAAACTGCCTTTTAATTAAGCTTTACACGAAAGCAGTTTCAAGTTCGTGTAGGTTTTTCTCTAACGATAAACAAGTCCCAATGGCAGACTATACCACATGTTGGTGTTTACCTACAAGAACATGTGTGTAGCCTTGGAAAATTATATTTTTCTTTTTCTTAGGGAGTCTCAAGAACCATAACAAAAGTATTAGTTAAGAATAGTGATTTTCCAGATATTGCTGGAACATGTACCAGAAATGTTGTTTTCCAAGATATCCTGAAATTATGTGATAGTGTTGTGCGATGTATTTATGTTGTAATCCTAAATTAAAAACATAAATTATTTAGTTTGGGTATGTTGCTGAGAAACATTTTATTGAAGCGTCATATTTTTCCGAAAATGGAATAGCGAGTGTAAGAACCTATTGTTTGCCGACATGTCACTTGTACGAATTAAAGGAATCATCTGGTTCCTTGCGTGTTTGGAAACTCAAAAAAATAACTATTTTTACAAATTCAATTTTAAAATATTCTTATTGAAAAAGCGGGGGTATAACAACCACACCGAATAATTCGTTCGGCAATCTGTATGGACTAAACTGCAATATAATTCCGAGCGCACCAACTTAAAAGTGAGAATGAATCAAGAAATATATCAAAGAGATTTATCTCTATTTTTAACACAATCAGCAAATCGAACAGATAGAAATTCGTGAGCTTGATTGATATGATAAATAACTTGGACGGTACCAAAGACCAATTCCCAAGTTTCAATCAAGTTATATCCAACAATCAAGGTCGGATTTTGTCAACTGATTGAACTATGCAAAACCTGTGACATTTCAGTTATATAAATAAGACAAACACCAGAAAATTTTGTTAACAAGGAAACCGCAAATGAAGAAAAATCCCGGGACCTATTCCAGATTTGAACAACACATTGTATTGAGCCGCTACAAACACTAGCCTACTATAATTTAACTTAGGATTGGAATGTAGTTGATCCCTGACCAAGTCTGCCACCGATTAAGGTACAATCGCGTTCCTTATTCCTCTAGAACCATGCCGGATTCTGCGCACTTGATTCCCTTAGATGATCTTACCCACAACTAAGAGTTGCTACGACACAAAGTGGAAGACTGATAAATAAATTTGTCTCCCACATATATGTCTATTCTTTATTATGTTTTTGTTACGTCTTTTGATACAAAGATCAAGGTGAACATGAACCAACTGATAATCCGGTCTTATACTCCATAATAGCATCCTAGAAATATTAGTCAGCTCACAATAACCTAACTGATTAACAGAAGAAGTTATTGTAGAATCACAAGAGTCTGAGACGAAGAACTGTTTTGATTACATTTTATATCTTGTCGGAGATAAATCTCGAGTAAATACTAGAGAAGATAAAACTAAATATGATAGAACAAATAAGATCAGAATAACTACAGAGAAAATAGTTGGATCCTGCTTCACGAATCCCAAATGTAGTATTCAAGTCGTTAACCTAATAATAGTTTTGGTAAAACCTAGGTTAAAGGAGAATCGAATTTAGTTTGCAACTAGGAGACAGGAAAGTTCCGGGATTAGGTTTTCCAGTTCTTAGAGTTCTCCCTTATATAGCCTTTCAAATCAGGATTGCTTACAATCAAAGCTAAGATAGCTTAGTAACAAAGCATTCGATGTTCACCGTTAGATGAACTTCTGATTTAAGATTCAATCTAAGTCTGCTTAGAAATTAAGCAATCAGTCTCCACCGTTAGATGGTCTTAGCTTGTTACATACAACTGAAATATACTTATATTTACATATTGGTAATCGTACCTAAACGTGTATATTGGGTTGGCTCAATAACAGTTAACCGAAGTTAGCCATATGAACACTTTTGTCTTAAACATATTCATCTAACACTTCTATATCAAATATGATGATCAATCAATCATGGAATATAATCAAATGAATCTAATTATGTTTTAAGTAGAGTTGTTCAGTTTTTCACCATCTCATAGAAATATATATGAAAAAATTGAAACTAAATCGGATTGATTCGTAATCGTAAAAGTACTTATACTAGAACCAATTCATGAACATTAAACCACGGTTTACAAAGTTAATTTGCATTCCTTAAATAATAAATGTTTTTGTTCATGAGTATGAGAATCATACATGACCGGTTTTAAAACTTAACTACTGAGTTTGCAAACTGGGTACATGAACATCGGTTCCGGACCTTGGCCTAGTCAAGCCGTTCGCAAACCCGGTTGGCGAACAACCGTTCCGGACCCAACTCAGGTAAATCCGTTTGCATACTAGATACGCAAACAAGAGTTCCGAATCTAAATCATCACAATACAGTTCGCATACTAGGTATGCATACCGTGTTGTATCCAGACATGGGTAATTGTTCTAAACCCTCATTTCAATCATTGAAACATCCTTAGAAGAAGACAACGGTAATCTCACACATAACATTAGCTTCAAGTAATTTTCAAGTGGTCGAATGATCAATTAATTATAAGAAACTTCCAAAATTAACATTAAATGACTGTCTCACACAAATCATATAAGATGTTCAAGGTAATCTTCACATTATCATCTTTTAACTTAATATTTAGTTTCCAACAAATAAATTATTTCCAAATAAACTCGTCAAGAATATGATGAACATAGCTAAAGCAAAACATATTTCGAGAAATAGATAAGCGAGATAAACTCGACTCGAAATGTCAAATTTCTATAATGTAAAAGTCTATATATCCATACGACTTAGTCTCATTAGAAGATAGAATATAATAGACTTCTGAGTGATAGATAAGTTTAGTCTCCACATACTGATGTAGTATATCTTTCTCTGTATCAAAAATGACTGTTGATCTTTTATTTATGTATCAACCATAACAGTTGATCCCATACGTAGGTATCAACTATCACAGCTGATCCTTTACGTCTGTTAAAGTTTACTTGTCTTGCAAGTTCTTTTCTTTCCTAGTTTACTTAGATTTCCTTTTCTTTTCAAGTTTTGTCGGTTCTTGTGAACCCATTTAAAGGCTATGCCTTCTTGTTTAAACACGTCTTATTATTATTATTATCAAAATTGATTATCATCTTTACCTTTAGAATCCTGATCCTAGAATCAGTTTTCTATTGAGTTTCTGAAGAAACTTAACTTTATCTTACAACTCTAGCAACCAGTTAGCTATATCTTTATTTTTTCTACACTAGTTGGTATCAGATACAACGTTTTTAGTTTTATCTAGAAACAGATCCTTAACAGCTTCCGCACACTTTCAAAACCCTACCTTTCATTACAATGGTAGACAAGTTAACACAAATTGATATTGATGCCATTGTCACAGCACTTGAAGCCAAACTTGACAATAATTTTGAAACCAATAACAAAAATATCAAAGCTCTTACAGATAATTTTGATAAGCAATTGGGAAGATTGCAAAGTATAGAAACGATGTAAAATACACATGGAGAGTGTATAGGCAAAATATGGAAACATGTTGGTCTTGGTGACTCGGTGATGCCTAAGTTAGATGATGTTACAGAAGATGAAGAGAAAAAGACAGGAGAAACATAGGATGATATAAAGAAAGGAGAAAAGAAATCTGAAGAAAAAGTAGTTGATGAAACAAAAAAAGTAAAACCACATACTTTTTATCAGCATACTTATATTCCTGAGAACGTCTCACGTCATCTTTCCCACAATGAGCCTTTAGAAGGTTTTCTTGACAAAAAAACCTACTCCTGTGAATATCAACAGTGATGAGGAAGACCAAATCGAAGAAGGTGAAAGACAAAAGTGGATAAACAAAAGACGATTAACGTCTAGTATGAGTCATTATGGAAGTATACCAGAATATAAACTTAAAACTGATGTTCCTAGTTTTCACGGGGGTTTACACATCGAAGAATTACTAGATTGGTTTTATGAAATGGAATCCTTTTTCAAATTTATGGATGTCCCAGACTCTTTTAAAGTGAAATTGTTAGCATATAAACTAAAAGGTGGAGCTGCAGCTTGGTGGGAAACTGGTGTGGTTAGAAAACACACAAAAACTCTTGCAAGTATACAAGGCCAAGTTTTAGTATAGAAAGTAAGCAAGGGATCATTCCACAGGGACTTGGGGTGTATTGAAGTTTCCTAGACTAAAGTTATCTAAACAAGTAACTAAGTGGCAGTGAGATAGTGACAGTGGAAGTTAAACAAAGGCAGTGAGCCTAAGGCAGTGAACTAAAGAACCAAAGAAACAAAGAAAAACTTAACCAAAACAGAACATGGGAAAGAAATTGTGGATGAGAATGAAGTGTATGGAGATGGATGAGAATTCCCTTCACCTAGCTAGTTCACCTAGGTTAGGTTTTTGTCATATGGCTAGTTAACTAACCTTACAGCCTTAGCTAACCCCTAGTATTGGCTGTCTGTTTAAGGCACAGGCAATCACAGGTCAACTAGGCAGTGGATTACTAACTAATGTAGCTGATTAACCCCTTAAAGCCACCACTGACCCCTAGCATTAGTGGTCTTCTTACAGCACCACTAATCACAAGTCAGTTGGGCTTTTAGGAATCTAACTAGCCTAAGCTATTTTGAGTTCAACAAAAACTATCCTAATGGATAACCATCAAAGTTCAGTTGTCTTCTCTGAGGTTTAAACAGGGAAATTACATGATCATGTGAAGAAACAATACAAACATGCTAATTAACACAAACATAACATGAACAATACATTCACATGATGAAACTGATATTTAATTGAAGAAACTAACATTTAAACAAAACCTAAGAACCAAACAGTGAAACATAAATTGAAATTGGAAAACAAAGAAATCTAAAACTAAACCTAATTGACACACTGGCTAGTCCAGGTATGCCCCAATTTCACACCCAACACCTTCTATTTATAGTTTCACACGTCTAACCCTAGAATCCCCAAAATATCAGAATTAGGGTTTCAAAGAAATCAAAATTAAATTATACCTACTTTCTGAAAACACTCAATAACGTCGACCCATTCTTCTATTGTGTCTTCTGTGTCTTCCCATGCCTTCAATTTTTCCATTAATGCCTACCAACTATTCTCTCCAATTTCACACACAAACGGCTAGGGTTTGGGGCGATGTGAAATTGAAAAGGCTAGTTGAGAGACATAGAGGTGATGATGGACTTAGGGTTGGTGGTAAGTGGAGTTAGTGGTGGTTGTGGTAGTGGCAGAGAGTTGGTGGCGGAGCAGGTGGTGGAAAAGGTGGTGGTATGGCGTCTGTAGAGGAATGGAGAAGATGGAGTCGATGGAAAGAAGGAGGGGAGTGTTTGGCTAGGGGTATAGGGTGTTCGATACTTGGGTGTTAGGCGGGTTCAGCGAGGTTTGATGATCTGCGACAAGGAGCGATGGATGGGAA
>NW_020647081.1:0-1663 GCF_003573695.1 Papaver somniferum | reverse complement strand
GGATGTAATATTTAATCGAGTATATTACTATACTAAGTACAACAATGCGTATATTGTACTTAGATATGTGAATTTCATCCCCAACACATCTTCATCATCTTCCTTTAGACGAAATGGTCACTTACTTACATTTGAACCTCGACTAATCATGGGAGTGCTATCAGGATGCATGTCTTTACATATCACAAGCTCAGTATTCGGTCGAGTTTTGCCCAGATTTTTAGTCTCAAATTTGGATTTCTAATAGCTTTTAAGGTCTCTTATTACATGAAGATTAACCATCATGTCTGTACCATCGACATAGGTAGCTACAACTCCAAATCAGGAACTTTCTTGTGAATACGCAAGGAAAAATAATTTACTTGTCTATATCATCCAAATCAAATAGCCACTTAGACAGGTATACCATATCCGCCTGATTGCTTCTATCTATAAGTGAGCGTTCTATCTAATTGTAAACGCACTATGTGGTTTAGAGTCACTTGATTTGGATAACAAAAGTCTATCAAGTACTTTTGTAAATATCTTTTATCTCTTGATTCTGTCAGAGATATGTAACAACCACATACATATACTGCATTTCAAGTCCTTTTGAAATTACCAAGCTAACTGAGTAACCGAACACTATTAATTTCATTACAAAACAATTTCAGGGCTTTGTGAGAAACCACGCGCCACAAGGCGAATATTTATACTTTAAGACTTCTTTCTTCTCATTATGCTTTATGACAAATTAATCATGTATGTCAAGTAGGCTTTACACTTGGTTAGTTAGCACTACCACACCAAATACATGTATATTTGTCAAAGAGCCAAGTTCTACCTGGATTGTATAGGCTAAATATGCTATTCGTTGACATTAAGAAATAAAGAGCAGGGTTCGATCTCATCTTGCTCTATTTCCTTAAGCAAGTGTATATGAAATTAATCATCAATATGCTCGTGTGATCTTCCATTGACTCGTGCGCATTTTCATAATCCACTATGGACATATTCATAGACAATCTTATGACATGATTTCTGATGATATAAGTAAGTTGTGCCTTCCTCACTTACTTCCTTTCTAGGTGAGGATTGATCAAACCAAGTGGTCTCTCTAACTTCCTTTATGAAGCCACGACCTCAACCACACTTCCACTAAGTGTAGTTGTAACACCTTAGTCTATGGTATATCATTTATTGAAGATTTGTAACCTTGCAGGTAGGTTTGCAGCTGGTATGTGTGATCTCATCACTTTAGCGACATCAATGTAAATTCTAAAAATCGATTATTCTTTCACTTCACATTTACATTTGTGGAGTATAAGAATCAATATGAGACACAGTAGGAACACACCACACAATTCCCATCGTTCCCTTAGAAAATACTTTTTCTTATCACCCCCTAATGACGGGAAGACTGTCTCATTGAAGTGATAACCCGCAAATCTAGTGGTTAGAGATCTCCTGCCAAAGGTATTAAAATGCGGATAATTGTTGGAAATTCTTGTCCAACATAATCACTTAATCATTTCGATGGCCCATCATAGTACGATGTGGAGTCTAAGGGGACATATATAGTGCAACAAAAATATGTAAGAACGCAAAATGTCAGGCTTATATCCAATCCCCAATTGGTACGCAAAGAATGGTTGACCAATTGTGAGTCTAAAACGAATTAATG
>NW_020647080.1:0-482 GCF_003573695.1 Papaver somniferum | reverse complement strand
GAGAACATTCAAAGTTGATCTTCACTATTGTAGGGATTTGTTATTATCATTCTTTAAAGAATCTCCTAGCTTGTAGATCCCAGTGCTACGGAGTATTATTAAATTTAAGCTTTTCAAAGCTTTTTAGAGTCTTCCTGAGCTTTTTAGAGTTTCTCATAGCTCTTTCAGGGCTCTTTAGTGTTTTTAGGGTTTTTAGGAAACATCCAAAGATAATCTTCATTATTGTAGGGAATTTTGTTAGTATCATTCATTATAAAGAATTAAGTTACTTTTAGTTGGCTTTAACGAATCCCCTGGCTAGAAGATACTAGTGCTACAAAATTTAATTAACTTAAAGCTTTTTCAGTGCTCTTTAGATTTTTTAGAGCTCTTTAGATATTTTACGGCTTTTTAGAGTTTTCAGGGTTTTTTAGAGTTTTCAAGGGTTTTTAGAGAACATTCAAAGTTGATCTTCACTATTGTAGGGATTTGTTATTATCATT
>NW_020647079.1:0-487 GCF_003573695.1 Papaver somniferum | reverse complement strand
CAAATTGAATTCTTTCTTAAATGTGGGGGGACGTGTGACCCGGGCTGATTTATTCTCTTAATGAAAGCAAATATTTTTGTCATCACTAAGGTTTGGGCTCGTGCCTCCTTCGCTGACTGGTCAACCAAGACTTATCATTTTTTGGACGTAATTATTTTGTGTTATTTCCTAAAACGTTTTGAAAACCAAATTGAATTATTTCTTAAATGTGGGGGGGCGTGTGACCCGGGCTGATTTATTCTCTTAATGAAAACAAATATTTTTGTCATCACTAAGGCTTGGGCTTGTGCCTCCGTCGCTGACTGGTCAACCAAGACTTATCATTTTTTGGACGTAGTTATTTTGAGTTATTTCCTAAAATGTTTTGAAAATAAAACTGAATTCTTTCTTAAATGTGGGGGGGCGTGTGACCCGGGCTGATTTATTCTCTTAATGAAAACAAATATTTTTGTCATCACTAAGGCTTGGGCTTAAGGCTCGGGTTCGT
>NW_020647078.1:0-514 GCF_003573695.1 Papaver somniferum | reverse complement strand
GTGCAACAAAGTGTGCATCGGAAACCCTTTGGAATGCCTTGCATTCTTTACATGACACGTGGAAGAATCTGGTAGTGTTATCAATCAACGGCTGTAAGCATTTACTCCGGCGACGTGTCGCAATTTGAGACAATGGTCACAGAAGTCAAAATGGGAAAAGGTAATATTGTTTTGGTAATTTCATTGAATATCACGTGCGAGTCACGTGCTTACTTCTTCATCTCAGTCCGTCAGATCTTTCGCATACGTGGCAACATCTTAGCGGTTCGGGGTATTTTTTGTCTTTTTTGGCACGTGAGAACTCGCACACGCGGAGTTAACTGAGATTTCTAACAGTGGGGCAGTTTTCCAACTTTTTTAACGTTGGGGCAGTTTTCCAAGATTGCAGTCCAAATTGGGGCAGTTTCCCAATTTTCCCAAAATATTTTCAGCGAGTACCTGCTTATCATTGCCGTCAACAGGCTGTAAAGGGATAGGGTCAGCTGAGAGTGTAATATCAGCTAAAGGGTAATCA
>NW_020647077.1:0-528 GCF_003573695.1 Papaver somniferum | reverse complement strand
AAATATAGACCTATCGGTCTAAGCAATTTCTTCTTCAAGATTTTCACTAAAATTCTGGCTACTAGACTTGGTCGGGTGTTGGATAAGTTAGTATCAGAGGAGCAGGTGGCTTTTATGAAAGGTAGGAATATTCATGAGAATATTAGTTTGGCTTCTGAGATGGTGAATGAGCTGCACATCAAAAGGAAGGATGGTAATTTGGGCCTGAAGCTTGATATTTCTCAAGCTTTTGATACTGTTAATTGGTCTTTCATTATGGAGGTGTTTAGAAGATATGGTTTTTCTGAGGATTGGTGTTTGTGGATTCAGAAAATTCTGGAGTCAGCGCATATATCTATTCTTCTCAATGGTAGCCCGGAAGGTTTTTTCAAAATTAATAGAGGGTTGCGTCAAGGGGATCCTCTTTCGCCTCTTATTTTTGTTTTGATTGAGGATGTTCTTAGTAGAAACATCACAAAACTATTTCAAAACAAGGATATGTCTCACCTGGTTAGGCGTAATGGTATTGCTCCAACTCATTTATTCTTT
>NW_020647076.1:0-396 GCF_003573695.1 Papaver somniferum | reverse complement strand
GCTGTTGAAGAAGCCCGTGTTGATAAAGAAATCTTGATGGATCAATATAACTAATTAGATAACCTCTATTCATATTCTCTTGATCATATAAATAATCTTACCAATGAAAATACCCAATTAGTTCAAAGACAAGATTTATTAAGTAATGAAGTATCTCGTCTTTCTTATTCTTTAATTAAAGCTAATTCAGGGATGAAAACTTTATCAGATGAGAATAAAACCTTATCTCAAGAGAAGCGAACTTATTTAAACAAGATGGTGATATCTTCGCAACAACTTAATATTCTTCAAAAAGTATGTGATGACCAAGAGCAATCTCTTCGCTCTTTGAGAAATGAACTTAAAGAAGTAACAGAGTCATCTATCGCTGAAAGAGATACACTCATTCAAGGTAGA
>NW_020647075.1:0-346 GCF_003573695.1 Papaver somniferum | reverse complement strand
ACACTTGGAGGATATCATGCGTGGATATTATTTGAACTACAACAAACGCTAGCAGTTCAAGACATCGCGTTCACTGTTTAGCTAGTAGTTCCGGTAACTTCTCACTAAGCAAGGTTCAAGACCTCATCGACACCTTTGCCTAAATGGTATTTTCCTTACTCTGATTTTTCGTTTTCCGACATTTCATTCATGTGGGGGATTGTTGGAGAAAATGAGTTTTAATTAAAAATATTTTATGGTCTTGGTATGGTTTGATCTAATGACCTAAGGGTCTAAGGATACTCACTCATTTTTGGGTGAATGAAGTGGAACCTTTAGTCCCACATTGTGGAAAACTAAAGAGGAG
>NW_020647074.1:0-324 GCF_003573695.1 Papaver somniferum | reverse complement strand
ATGGCGCAACCCAATCCCTGTTTTTCAAGTTTCGAATCCCGTACTTTTTTTAATCTAAATTTATCAAAAAAAGGAAATTCACTCTTGACAGTGCTATATGTTGTATGTGTAAATCCTAGATGTAAAACTATCAGGAATTCGTCCCTAAAAAGGTAGAGAAGAGGCGGAAAAATATATGCTGAAATAAGAAATAATGACCAATGTGAAAAAAAAAGAATCATAAATAGAGTTCAGGTTCGAATTCCAGAGAAAATATGGGTGGGATTGTCTATAATGCTAGAGAACTGAAACGCTCCCTCATGGTTTTTATCCATCTACCTCATT
>NW_020647073.1:0-499 GCF_003573695.1 Papaver somniferum | reverse complement strand
ACTTATTCTCGAGTCCAGGTTTCGATCTCGGACCTAGTTTCTTTCTCGAAGTGGACTAATTGAGGGTTTGCTGAGCGTTTCTGAGAATATACGATGGAAGCTTACCCGTAAATGGTTGGTTTCGTCGTTCTTAGGAAGTTTCAGACTTATTCTCGAGTCCAGTTTTCGATCTCAGACCCAGTTTCTTTCTCGAAGTGGACTAATTTAGGGTTCGTTGAGCGTTTCTGAGAATATACGATGGAATCTTACCCGTAAATGTTTGGATTCCTCATTCTTATGAAGTTTCAGACTTATTCTCGAGTCCAGGTTTCGATCTCTGACCCAGTTTCTTTCTATACGATGGAATCTTATCCGTAAATGGTTGGATTCGTTGTTCTTACGAAGTTTTAAACTTATTCTCGAGTCCAGGTTTCGATCTCGGACCCATTTTCTATCTCGAAGTTGATTAATTTAGGATTTGTTGAGCGTTTCTGAGAATATAAGATGGAATCTTACCTGT
>NW_020647072.1:0-555 GCF_003573695.1 Papaver somniferum | reverse complement strand
GTTCATTTTAACGGAAACAAAGCGTGAACCGCTACCTACGCTTTTCGGCAAAAATTGGTTTTTGCTTTTCAGACCTTAAATTCAGGTCAGAATTGGACAACTGATGGCTTATTAGAACACTGACAGATCATAGAACAGTATCACATATAAAAATTAACAAAATATTTCGGTTCATTTTAACGGAAACAAAGCGTGAACCGCTACCTACGCTTTTCGGCAAAAATTGGTTTTTGCTTTTTAGACCTTAAATTCAGATCAGAACTGGACAAATGATGGCTCATTAGAAAGCTTACAGATCATATAACAATATCACATATAAAAATCAACAAAATATTTCAGTTCATTTTAACGGAAACAAAGCGTGAACCGTTACCTACGCTTTTCGGCAAAAATTGGTTTTTGCTTTTCAGACCTTAAATTCAGGTCAGAACTTGACAACTGATGGATTATTAGAACACTTACAGATCATAGAACAGTATCACATATAAAAATTCACAAAATATTTCGGTTCATTTTAACGGAAACAAAGCGTGAACCGCTACCTACGCTTTTCGG
>NW_020647071.1:0-361 GCF_003573695.1 Papaver somniferum | reverse complement strand
TGGGACTATATAGTAGTCCATTGAATTATTCACTTTATTCTTTTTAACTAAAAATTAACTACTAACTCAATTATACTTTTTCTAGTACTATATAGTAGTAATTTTTTTTGTGGGTAATAGTATGTTAGAGCAACTGCAGTGGTACGATCAAAACCAAAGATCAAAGACCAAAAAAAAAAACCAAATTTTAGGTTTAGTCCGTGTTGCCACGCAACGGTGCACGATTAAAATTTCATCAGGCGGACTTTTGGTGTGCGCCCCATTTAAACTTTCATCAGGAAGACTTTAAAAGTGTGCCCCATTTTAAACTTTCATCGGGCGGACTTTTGGTGTGCGCCCCATTTTATACTTTTTTTTTTTT
>NW_020647070.1:0-2732 GCF_003573695.1 Papaver somniferum | reverse complement strand
ATACTAAAAAAAAAAAAAAAAGGTTTATACAGGAACATAGGAAGAATACTAAAAATCACAAATCAAATCAGTGAAGAGAAGATATTAGAACGCCAATCAAGAACGCAGAAAATCATTGTGCCGGTGAGATAAGTGAGAAAAAAATATTTAGACGCAATGGATGAGCCGCTGCTAAAACTGGTAGAGATTATAAGTGCGTTACCTGAGCTAAGCTGTTACGTATATGTGCTTTACTTGTTCGTACCTGTTAATCAATCAATAACAGAATGAGAAATAAAGAGACATAGAAAAATTTAGGGTTTACCACTATTTTTATGGATTAATCGATCACAGATGCTGAATAAAAGAAGAAACTAAAACAATACCTAAACCCTAAATTGAATCTGTTGCAACCCACTGGCGTCTAAAGTCTAAACCCCAAACTTTCACTGATCAATAAAAAATAACGTACCCAAACTTTCTCTTAATCGACGAAACCCTGAACCCTAATATTAGCTCATCTTCAGAAATTGTACTTGCAAAATAAAAACAAACAAAAAACAAAAATCTCTCATTTAAAACAGATTTGATGAAGAAAGGAGAACAGAAGAACAAAAAGACGGAGGAGGAGAACAGAAAGACGGAGGAGGGGAACAGAGTTTCATAAGAGAAAAACTGTTCTTTTTTTTAGGGTGGGTATTTCATAAAAAATAAATTGTTCTCCCGTTTTTTTCTTGGCTGTGTTTCTCACGTTTTTTGCAACCGAAAAAGTTTTTTTGGTGTTACATTCCTATAATGAGAGGAAAAGTGGATTGGAAAATTTTCAAGGGGTCAGGGACGCTCATCCAAGGATGAGTATTCTTACCGCACGACGTGGAGCCTTATATGACTTGGGAATTTAAAGGATTTGATGTTTATGAAAATCACATGAGCTATCACCAAGATGCACAAAATATCATATCATATATAAAAAAACTCAGATATTACACACCAAATATACTTTAAAATTTATATAATAATAAATAAAATATTTCAAAAATCCATTTCATACCAAGTATCCTTTAAGATTTATATAATAGTGAATAAAATGTATCAGTTAATATGGATTTATATGTAACATTGTAGTATTATTTTGGTAACAATGTTTATAAAAATCACATACATAAATGCATAAGATATCACATAAATGATAAAATATTATATCATATATGAAAAATAATTAGTTAATTAATGAGTAAGATATCATGCCAAAATAAAAACCATATACATGTATTTTATCTTATGAGTCGATCCTCACATCATCCATATATCATAGTATTTGTGTATTTTTTTGATAAATATGTCAAAATTTATCAGCTTCACACATTGGTTAATCATATTATCGATACTCATTAGCGAAGAATTGGTCGAAGGGAGAACGATTCCAAACTCGATAAACAACGAAATAATCAAATCTATTAAGGTCATGAAATTTTTCTTTTGCTTTAGGATATATATAGTTAAACTCATGCTTCTATCTCATTAATCTCTATCTTGTAGGTTGAAAATGATGAGATCATCGATTGTTACGATATCTACAGACAACCTAGTCTTAATCATCCATTGCTTCGTAATCATACAATACAGGTTTAATATACACTTTTCTTAATAATATACACTTTCATATTTCATACTCCCAAAAAATAACTTTGCTTTTGTTATTATATTATGAAATAGATGAAACCAAATTTATACTCGAAAGGAACGAAATCTGGTAATTTGGGAACACTTCGACTCACACAAACTTGGCATTATTATGGATCATGCCCAAAAGGAACTATCCCCTTACGGAGAAAAGGGAAAAATCATAATCCAGCACATTCACGTAATGCATCACAAAGAAGCAATTTCGAAGAAATTCACGAGGTATAGAAATCAAATATCATTTTTATGATTAATTTATTTTTTTACTATAGTTATACATAGTGGTAATAATAAGAATACATATTGATTATGTGCATATTATTACATTTCAGTACGCGATAGTTGAGGCACGAGGCAATTTTCTAGGAGCACAAGCAAAAATAAATCTTTGGAAACCGGCTGTTGAAATGCAAGCTGAAATAAGTGTATCCCAAATCTGGGTTACAGCTGGTGATGGAAAAGAAACTATTGAAACCGGATGGATAGTAAGTCATTAATCTAAAACTAAATGTAAAGTTAATTTTATATCCTCTTGTGAGCACGTTAAAATTTCAATCTTTATTTTTAATTAGGTTGATCCACTTGTTTATGGTGATTATGAGACCAGGTTCTTCGTATTTTGGACGGTAAGCATTATTACTCTTTTTTTATATGGAATAACATGGTCTATTTCTTGAGAGGCCATTTATTATCGTCTACGATCATGTTTCTAATATTACCTAGTGATTTAATTGATTTTACTTATTAGGCGGATGGATACAATAAATTATTTTGTTATAACGACGAATGTGATGCTTTTGTACACACATCATCAAGTATCGGCCTTGGATGCAGTTTCACCGAGTTGTCAACTTTAAATGGAGACCAAAAGGATGCCACCTTCAGTATTCACAAGGTAAGAAAATATAAATGATCAATTTATTATGCCGCGTTACCAGCTTCAATCCATAAATTTACATTGAATAATTTGACAGGATCAAAGTAGTGGACATTGGTGGGTACAATTACAAGGTGAACCGGTCGGTTATTATCCAAGTTCTCTCTTCACTGAATTATCAAAGAAAGCAACA
>NW_020647069.1:0-417 GCF_003573695.1 Papaver somniferum | reverse complement strand
ATTGTTTTTCATATCTTTGATCTCCATGATTGTTTATTTTGATTGTGTGTATAGTTTTTTTTGTGGGTACTCTCTCTCTGTCAAAACCCTAATTTGTGGTTCAAAAGATCTTGGTAAGAAATTGCATGATGTGATTATAATGATATCTTTAAATTCAACCGTCGGAATATGATGAAATTTGAGTATGTCGTAGTTTACCTTGCTATATAAGTACAGTAAAATTTTCACGTGGATCAGGTCACGTTTGCTACTGCAAAGCTTGCACAATATATGACTATGGTCTGCTGAGTTTAAATCCCGAATAGGGGACTGATTCCTATTTATCTCATTCTCCGCTTATCGGACAAAGCTGAAATTTTAGTATGATGTTTGTATATATGAAGGTTACCTACTGTAGAAATTTCATGAAGTTCTGAT
>NW_020647068.1:0-746 GCF_003573695.1 Papaver somniferum | reverse complement strand
TTTTTTGTACACAACTCTTTAAGGAATTTAGCATATGCAGGGATTTGCTTAATTGCCTCAAGGAATGAGATGTTGATGTCAACTCTTTTGAACATCTCTAACATCTCATTGTAGTGGGTGCTTTTCTTTTGTTGAATTAACCTCTGAGGGAATGGAGCAACAGGAGCATTAGGTGGTAGAGGGACATTCACAGCAGTAGAATTGTCGGCTTCACTAATGTGCTTAGATTCATTATCTAAATTGAAGGTTTTCTTTGGTGGTGTAGGCAGTGCTAAGTTTGGTTCAGATTGATTTGTTTGTGGCATGCCTACTTTGTTCTCAACAATCTTACCACTTCGGAGAGCGGTGATGGAATAGACTTGATCGGGTGAGGTTTCATGGCAAGATGATGTGCCTGCCTGAAATATACTCTTTGGATTTTATTAGGGTTAGCTAGGGAGTTTACCTTTTTTTCTCTCATTCATTGCATCACACATTTGACCTATCTTGAGTTCTAGATTTGTAAATTTTTGTTCAGACAATTTTTGATTTTGCACAAGATTTTGGACAATTTCCTCAATGTTGGATAATTTCTTTTCAGCAGTGTGTTGAGGATACGACTGTTGCTGAGGGTTCCTAGGGTATTGATACCCTTGATTGTTTTGATAGCTTTGGGTGGGTTGAGATGGTCCTCCTTGAACAGGGCCTTTGGACCATGAAAGATTTGGGTGGTTTCTCCATCCTGGATTGTAGGTCTGTGAATAGGG
>NW_020647067.1:0-306 GCF_003573695.1 Papaver somniferum | reverse complement strand
TCGGCCTACCCCTTTTCTTTGAAACCGGCACTTCATCGGCTTGTGGTGTTGATACGGAATCTGTCATTTGTCTTCACTTGATAGCGGTAACTTCTTCGGCCTACCCTTTTTCTTTGGAACCGGCACTTCTTCGGCCTACCCCTTTTCTTTGGAAACGACACTTCACCGGCTTGTGGTGTGGATACGGAATTCCCCGTTTGTTGTTGACTTGATGGCGGTTCCTTCCTCGGCCTACCCCTTTTATTTGGAACCGGCGCTTCCGCGAACCTTTCTTCTGAAAGCTCACATCCGGTTGGGTCTCATTTC
>NW_020647066.1:0-526 GCF_003573695.1 Papaver somniferum | reverse complement strand
CCACTGGTCCTCTTGTATATGCCAGTTGCGTTGATATTAGTCAGACCGGTATCTCAGTCCATTAGGATAGGTTCATCTTGGTAGAGGCCTTCAGACAGATATGGGAAACACCGTTCACTTTAAACCATCTATTTTTCTCTTTATCCATATTCTTAATCTTTCCATGTGATTGGTTGACTCCAGTTATGATGTCTAGAAACTATCTGAGTAGAGCTCTGTCACTTATATATGAATTTTAGTATGCAGAGTGCAAACTCGTGTACAACAATTGGAATTTCGCATCAGGGTACTTCCTCCTATAGTCAATGATTGTATTCCAACAAAGGAGATTCTTTAGTGCCTTCCAAGGTTCTGCGTAGATAGATAGGGTTTGGAATAAAGGTTTTGTGGGTAAACCTCTGGTAAGCCCTCCGGAGACAACACTCCGCCGCTAGGACCAACTAGCGGTTTAACGGCTTGCTGCACGTGCTAAGTGTAGTCATTTTATTTTCCAGATTAGATTTGCTCGAGGACTAGCAAATAATAA
>NW_020647065.1:0-310 GCF_003573695.1 Papaver somniferum | reverse complement strand
GTCCCTACAGCTTCCAGAGCGTACAACATGCAAGCAGCAATTCTTAGGCGGGATTCATGACTTCCACAGTCGATCGGTGTCCACCAGGTCTTTCCACTAAGTACTTCATCAAGGTACCTCCAACTTCGACTGACAGAAGAAGATAAAAGGAAAATGAGAGATTTAACAAAATATTGGGGACTGACGGTCCACTGATCATGACGATCAGTTTCACAGTCCAAGACTCATGGAACCAGACTCTCATGTGCTAATCATTCATCATAAAAGTAATGCTACCACCGGGACATGAAACCATGGTCATTACATCATC
>NW_020647064.1:0-1023 GCF_003573695.1 Papaver somniferum | reverse complement strand
CATCAACTAATCTCCTCAATTTCTCATCTCTGCTGACTGAAACCCTAGGTGAGAAATTGAAGATATAAGTTGATGTTAGAGCAGCAATTGGAGCAGGAGATGAACGAGAAGAAGTAATTGGAGAGTGGGTCGACGAGATGGAGCGAGTATCTCATCAACATTAGGTAAATCAATTTCACCTGATTTTGGGGAAAAGGGGCTGTGAACCCTAATTCTGATAGGGGGGGTATAAATTGGTGTTATGTGGAGTGTGTGAAAGACTGTGTATCTCTCTGGACTAGCCAGTAGAGAATTTGCCACAAAATTTTAATGAATTTCAATTTCAGTGCTTATCAGTTAACAGTTGAAAATTGCATATGTTTTTAGTTATCTCAAATGTTGCTAGTTGTGTTTGAATTATCACATATGATGAATGTTATTGCTTTATCCATGTTTAGCATGAGCTAAATAGCACTAAGCTAAGGCTCAGTTGAAGCCTTGTGTACTGTCATTTGACAGGTTGCTAGGATAGTTCTTTTGTGCCCTGTTTTGCTTGAGCAAATGGGAGATACCAATGCATATAGTGCCTGTGATTGGCTGTGCTGTCAAAAGACAGCCAATGCTAGGGGCAGACTATTGAGCAATTTAGTATTCTTCTATTTCTAGATGTATGCATAGGATCAAACTCAACCTAGAAACATGTCATTTGATTAGGACACAAGGTGGATCCTAAGCCTTGGCTTACCCACCAATTCCTTCTCAGTCACTTACATTTTCAGTTCTGTGTGCTTTCAATTCAGTTTATTTTCTTGCCTTTTTTTTCTTGCACTTTGAAGCCTTTTGTGCACTGAAGTCAGTGCACAATCCTCACCTTGCCCTTGGCTTCCAAGCCTTGGTTCTTTGCTGCTTTACCTTGCTGTTTTCTTAGCTGTTTCTTTGCTGCTTTACCTTGCACCCTTAGTTCATGCTATTTACCTTGCTTTGCTCACTGCCATAGTGCATTGTCACCATTGTTAGCTTAGGTTTCTCTTGTATGCTCCCACT
>NW_020647063.1:0-1024 GCF_003573695.1 Papaver somniferum | reverse complement strand
CGCATAGGATTATTTATACCCATTGTTGGAGATGTTCGAAGCATACACACCACAGATATTGTTGGGGCAGTACTCCACAAAATATTGACCCAAGTACTTGAATATACCAACTTCATACACTCAATCAAATTCTTATGGATACCGATGGATCCATCAAAATACAATTTTTTTTTGTGGAAAGTATTGATCGGAGGGAGGCTTTTCAACCTTCGACTTCGACTTCAACAACCGCCACGGATGCAACTCTAATCTGAAGAATGTTTGTCACTCTCCGCTCCAATATGTTGTAATTGATAAATTTTGGGGTATCACAAACCCTCCAATAATAGCCCCTCATTTCATGCTTCAAAAAAGAAAAAAATATAAGAAAAAAACATTCCAACTTTTTGGTTTTCCACTTCTACAGGAGGAAGGCAAATCAATAATCAAGCAAATAAACACTATATATAGTCATATTGTACTTTGGTACTATATATGTCATTCAAAAAATGATCTAAGGAGGGAGAATGAGATGTGGAGGTGTCTTGCTAAAGGTTCTTCTGCACCAGTCTTGAAAGGCTTTTCGAAGATCTGGACAGTTCTCACCGTCCTTCAAGAAACACTCATACCACGCCAGCAACAAACTCCGTTGATTTTTTGGCGCAAGTTCTAATATTGCCCTCTCAATATTTCCTTCCACCACTTCGGGATCAAATGATTCAAGTTTTAGTAAGCGAGAGTAGTCATCGACTAGTGGCTGAAACCATGTCTGCAATAGTAGCCGACGGGTGCGCTTTCCCGGAAGGATTTCCCCATTTCCTATACCGACAAGCAATCGTGTTGTTATGCAGCTAACAAAATGGCGAGAGCGCGTCCTAGTTTCTGCGTGCAGGTTTGCGAGCTCTTGTTGGTTGGCCCACATCAATGCAAACTCCTCAGCTGCTTGTCTATCTGCCAGAATGTCAAGCAACCATAAAAGGTTGTTGGTTTCAAGAGATATTTGTTCGTCCACTGAGGGGTCGTACCACTCCTTGCTGTGATTTTC
>NW_020647062.1:0-888 GCF_003573695.1 Papaver somniferum | reverse complement strand
CACTCAATTTTTCGATGGTTATGTTAAGCCTATGTGAACTTTCAGATACTTGTTCGAGTAATTCATCCAAGGAAAGACTTGGATCATAAGAAGTATTATGTTGTAATTGTTTCATTAAATTTTCCAAAGACGGAGAACTTACATTTTGGTCATTAGAGTATTGCTCATTTACCTGTTAGTATGACTGGTGCGTGTGCGAATAGTAATTGGGACCACCATGGTATGAGCCATAACCTTCAGAAGTTAAGTAGTGGTCCCAAGTACTATCCACACTACGGTCATAGTGCGAATATTGTCCATTTTGAAATCCAGGTCGATACTCATCAAATTGGTCCTTATAATATGTAATACCCCGATATTCGACAGTGGTTGGCCGAGTGGAATATAGGTAATGATTTGTCCTTTCCTAACACCGAGGCCTTTTCAGCATAATTGGCTCCAGAGTTGGAAGAAAACTCTGCAGTTAAGCGTGCTCGGGCGGGAGCAATCCGGGGATGGGTGACTTCCCGGGAAGTTGCTGCTGGATAACCGCAGCGATGCCTGCTGAAAAACCCCACACTGTCGGATAACCGCAATGGTTAAGTGGGGACAATATCAGGGGAGAGACGGGTCATTACAAATGATATCAGAGACGACAATGGGTCACCTTCCGAGGATGGGAAGGTACGTTGGATGGGGTTGGTCCAGGTGCTTCTTATGAGGGGAAGGAAACGTTGGAGATTTGGGCTTGAGAATATATTCGGAGCCGAGGACGGCTCCAATTTAAGGTGGTGGTATTGTAATTCGGCACCGAGGACGGCTCCAATTTAAGGTGGTGGTATTGTAATACCCCGATATTCGGCAGTGGTTGGCCGAATGGAATATAGGTAATGATTTGTCATTTCCTAA
>NW_020647061.1:0-354 GCF_003573695.1 Papaver somniferum | reverse complement strand
TCTCTAAAAGAATGTTCAAAACGAATTGAACCATATAAACCTTTAACTTCCATCCATCTTTGCCTAGCAAACCAAGGAACGTTATCTTCTTCCAAAGCTTTCAACACACTTGTAGAATCTGATCTAATAATAATGCAAGCATATCCCCACTGAACTGCCCACTCCATACCCACAATAATACCATACAATTCAACCAAATAATTATAAGTAACTCCCAAACCAATACACATTGCACCTACCACTTCACAATGTGCATTCCTTGCAACAACACCAGCTCCCGCCACCCCAGGATTACCTCTTGAGGCGCCATCCGTGCACAAAAGCAATTCATTATCATTAGGTGGAAACCAAAAA
>NW_020647060.1:0-802 GCF_003573695.1 Papaver somniferum | reverse complement strand
CCATAAAATCTGGAATTTTTGTCATTAAACGACGTGAGTTGTGACACCCAGTAGGCAAAGAAGAAACAAAATATTTTATCAAACATTTTCAATTCGTTTTTGAAAACAACTAGCATGATTAACAACATCACAAACACATAGAAACACCACATCCATAAAAAAATAAAATCAATCAAGTCCGCTCGTCCCAGGGAGCCCCACGTGAGTCTAAGGAAACAAAACCGTTCCCAAGGATATCTCGTATCCCATTCACAACCTATGGACCGCATCCCGACAATCATAATCATGCTCACATCATCATCAATAGCATCATAAAAACTTGTAATATGAATTTTATTAATAAAACCATAAACAAAAAGAGTTTTAGATTGTGTTGCGCCTACCTCAAATGCTAGCAAATAATCCTAAATAAAAACAGATCTAAATAACCGATACAAAGAGACCCCAGCTCCGCAAATCCAACACTAACGTTTTTCTCTTCTCACGATGTATCTAAGATGTATATGGCAAAGTGTTCCTATGCAGAGCACCGCCGCAAGTTCTACAGGAGGCAAAGTTTTCTATTTTTTTACTATGATATTTTATCTGACCACAGGATGGGAAAAGAACGGATGTCTACCAAAAGCGATGACTTTATACGAAAATTTTATCAACCCTAGCTAAACAATCCGCATGCTGTTATGGCTATTCTGTTTGTAACTCTATCCGAAGTAAATGTGCTTATACCACCGAGCTAATTAACCTCCAATAACAATTGGACACGCAACAAGGTGACTAGTGCCTTTTTTTTTTTTTTTTTTTT
>NW_020647059.1:0-747 GCF_003573695.1 Papaver somniferum | reverse complement strand
TTTTTTTTGCATTAGAGGCCGAATAAAACTCACAATACATATTTTGAACCATAAAAAAACAGTCCTTAACTTAATTTAATCAAAATATGATACTAAATCCTAAAGAAAACTAACATATCAAACATTTGCAAGTGATCTAATAAAAGCAGGATATAGAGATTCAACATACCGATTATTGCAAATCTCTTTGAGACTATTTTTCTTGAGATCATAAGATACAATCTTTCCATTGCCAGGTAAAAGTATCAACGCTTTGAACTCATCTTCATCACCATTTCCTTCCACAACTACCTTTAATATACGGTAACGCAAGTATTGGCTAAAGGAAACACAACCATTTCCATTCTGATTCGCTAATTCCTGCAATCGAACTAGAATTCATTTTTTCTTGTTGGAATGGAGGTGGTGGAGGAATCATTCTAAATTGTCTTGTGGAAGGGTTGTAAATATAACGAGTTCCGTTACGTATACCAAAAGGCCGATAGCACAAAAGAAGACCATTACAAGATTGTTGAATATATAATCCTACTAGTCCTTTTTTCACTTGGATTAGAAAACTGACATTAGAACTACTGATTTTAGCTTTATCAGGTAAAATCATACCATAACTTGGTTGTTCATTATGTGCGTGACCTAGAAAATAGAATCCAGACATTGAAAGTTTGTTGTAATGAAGCTGGTAATGTTTTTGCTTGAAATATGAACCGGAGATGAGTGCATACCATTGTTTTGATACCGGTTTGAGAA
>NW_020647058.1:0-407 GCF_003573695.1 Papaver somniferum | reverse complement strand
AAGGGTGTTATTCTCCCCCACATGATAGATTTACACATAATTTATTTGTCTTTATAAATGGGCGTCACCATGCACATTTAAAAGGATGTTATCCCAAGTTAATCTCATTTGCTGGAAAATGAATTTTTTTATACATGTATATAACAAGGAGAATATACAATAAAGGACTACCAAATATCCACAAAGATTAACTTAAAGAAGCAGTTTTCAGAAGTTAATATTTGATGAACAAGGAATTGATAAAATCTTTACAAGTGCGACAAGATAAAAAAGATCTTCAAGAGCAAATAAATTACTTCCTGCGTGTGTTATCTTCGTTAATCTCATCAGTCTTAGAACCATCAGCTTCAGATTCATTATCTTTTTCATCAATTTCCTCATATTCTTCATCTTCTCTTTCACTATCA
>NW_020647057.1:0-795 GCF_003573695.1 Papaver somniferum | reverse complement strand
TACATATTAATCTCCCCCTTTTTGTCAATAAAATTGGCAAAGGTACAAGAACGGGATCCTAATGAAATTTCCGAAAGAGACATTTCTTGACCAAAAGAAAGCAAAAATATCAACTTGTTCTTTAGATGCAATCATAAAGACGAAGTTAAATGCAGTCATCAAGGAGTTTAAATATACAAGATAACCCCTATAATATTCCACAGCCGCACTCCCCACAAAGATATGGCAATTAAGAGCAAGTTCAAAAGAACTCTCCCCCATAAAATGTCATTCCCAAGGGAACACCAAGAGCGACCTTAATTTTGAAAGAGAAAAGAAGGATTTCTTTGGACATAACAAATCACATACAAGTATGAACTTGAATCCAAAATATTAAATTAACCACAAGAAGTTCATGATTAATTTAACCGAAAATGCTCAACACAAGTGAACTTATGGAGACTTAAAAAATACAATTAGATTAATCACAAGAGAACCGATAATTAATCTAATTGAAATACACAACCAAATTAATCACAAAAGTAATCAATTTAATTGGTCATGCTCGACATAAGAAAGCTTACGGAGCAACAACTAAATAACCAAACAAGGTGATTAATTCAGTTGAAAATGCTCAACATAAAGTATCTTACGGAACAACAACAAAGCTAATCATAAAAATAATCAACTTGGTTGTTTCGTGCTCAACATAAGACACATTACGGAGCCACACAGTAATACATAAAATATGGATCAAGGAAGATCAATTACTGCGGAATATACAAGGATTCATTCTATTTTCCATCACTATTTGCA
>NW_020647056.1:0-909 GCF_003573695.1 Papaver somniferum | reverse complement strand
TAGAGGAAGATTATCTAGATTGTTGCTTTGATTATCATGAATGGAATCTTTTTATACAATATGGACCAATAGGAGTGTTCTTTCGTAATCTTTCTATACATAATGACCAAGGGAATATTTTTATACAATATGGACCAATAGGAGTGTCCTTTCGTAATCTTTCTATACACAATGACCAAGAGTGGCGTCTTTCCATGATTAGAACTAACGTAAGAACCTAGTGTCTTTCCATTAAAAACATCAGAACTTCTTGACATAAATTCGGGAAAACAACCGATCGTATCTTCCACATGGCTTACTTATATCAGAGAAAATATCAGGATCATTGTGGTGACGCCATATCAACAAAACCATTCTTCTTTATACTAGGAAGAATTGATAACTCAGTGGCGTTTAACCTTAAAAAGCTACTATTACCTACATACTAAATTGGATAATTTAGTATTACATTAAGTTGTTTACGCAATCAATGACATAAGAGAAGAGGGGTATTCTCATTATCCTTTTAGTATTCATTGTACATCATCAGATGCAAACACCCTTACGGCCAAGGCATTACATGCCAAAAGAAACATAAAGATGCTACATATTGTAATACATTGCTATACTAAGAAATGCTGCTGTACTTGATATTTAAGGAAATTAGTGTAGTCTCATCTTATAATTATCTATAGAGGAGGACATATAGCTCTTACATGTAATAGACAGGGTTAATCCTGTATCTATACGATGAGACATATTCGGTGGTCAGCCATATTAGTAAGAACTTGATCTTGCACGACAGAGTGAAAACAGTGAGAGTTTGTTCTTTTTGGGGAAAAGGAAACTATATTGGAAAAACTAGGTGGGCTTTACAGCACGGGAGAAAGCCCTCTCCATCACTTGTGCAAACGACAAAGACCTAAAAAG
>NW_020647055.1:0-563 GCF_003573695.1 Papaver somniferum | reverse complement strand
AAAGGGGGAGATTGTTAGAGCATAGCTCGGTTGAACCCACCAAGCGTTCGTATGTCAAGTTTGGTTGTCATATTTTAGTGAATCAAAACTCATTTAAGCGTCGCTTGATTATAAACTAGAGTCAACTTCGTATAGGTTAGCTTGAAAGTATTAGGATATGAGACATTACAAGTATTGTGAAGACTTGAATAAGTGAAGAAGTATGAAGCTACAACGACAACATCATCCTTCCACTTGAGGTTAGTGATATTTGACTTGAACTGTTTCATTCCCTAGCGTCTCTTTCAAGTCGTGCATAATGAAAACAAAACTGCGAAGCATCAACACTCTAGATAGACATAGTATTAAGGAATACAATACGAGGTTTATTGCTTAACCATTAAACTTTGTAGATAAGATATCGACATAATTGTTTAAATGCTATTGTGATTATGGATGGGTATGAGGTGAGGATTTCATCATAGGAAACAATGTTTTACATGTGTTTTAAGGAAGTAAGTTCATAAACTTGTTTATGAATCGAAAAGGAAATCGCCAGGCGTTATTGGGATTGTTATTCATTG
>NW_020647054.1:0-950 GCF_003573695.1 Papaver somniferum | reverse complement strand
TGTTGATGATGGAGCTGGTGAGTTAACTGGTTAGATGAAGAAGAGTGCGTGTTGGAGAATTTTAGTTGAACTCGGGTGTTTCTGTCGGCGATGGACATGAGAGCTCGAGCTGGACAAGGAGAAGATAAGCACGAACTTGAGGAGTTGGATACAGGGCCGTAGCAAAGTTTTTAAAGGCCCTAGGAGAACTTACTGAAACGGGGTCCTATATAAGTAAAAATAAATTATTTTTTTCGATTGGGTATAAAATATATTACAGATTGTCAAACGATACGAACTGCCAAAAAGAGAGGCTAAAAACACAAAGAAAATACCTTATCTCATGACAAAAACCATTTTTCCTGCCCTTTTATGATGCCAAATCATTAGTTATATTATCGAACATCCCAATCTCAATAGATAACATTGCTAACCCATTGAATCTTTCTCGTGACACCGTCGACCGAAGGTAACTTTTGATCAACTTCAACTTCGAAAAACTTCATTCGGCTGAGGCAACAGTCGCTGGAATTGTCAATACAATTCGGTATGATATAACCGCATTTGGATAACATCATTACATATCTTTTAAGAAATTCAACACCCCAATTGCTTTACCGGTTTCGGCAGGCATACAACTTTTTAAAACTTCCAGTTCCGGATATAAGTCATGCTGTTAATATCGGAACTCACACCATGCTCAGTTCCGGATATAAGTCTGCATTTGTGGTTTTCTCGTTAACAAAACTTCTGGTGTCTGTGCTATTTATTTTCCGCATTATATTGGTTATCTTTATAATTGAAATATCACAGGTTGTGTATTTGAATCAATCAATTGGGAAATCCTACCTTTGGTTGTTGATTGAAATTGATTGATCCTTGAACATTGGTCTTTGGTACCGTTCAAGTGATTTCTCTTGTATTCAATTAGACTCGCATATTTCTATTTGCTTGAGTAAGTATTGAATCGA
>NW_020647053.1:0-966 GCF_003573695.1 Papaver somniferum | reverse complement strand
GAAATAGTGTAACAACTATATAACGTCCTCTAAGAATGTTTCAATGGTTGGAATTAGAGTTTAGGTCTATATAACCAATGATGGATATAAGCATTGTGTGGAAACACATATGTGCATAAGTCCTATTACTTAATCCGAAGTTCGCGAACTTTGTTGATTGAGAGAAACCGGAGGAATTGGCTTTGCCAAGTCCGCGAACTGGCGGAAGTTCTCTTGCCGAGAATTTCTGTTGGGATTTTCCAAAAACTCGGGCGTGTTTAGTCCGCGAACTCAGTCTGCGAACTGTCGGAAGTCTCCTTGCCGAGATTTTCTGCTGAGTTTGGAAAACTCTGCGGTTGTCTTAAGTCCGCGAACTTGTTTGCGTACTTGAGTGGGTTATGATCTAAATATGTGCTCTGAACATGAAACTTAAATTACTAAGGAATGCAGTATGAAAACCGTGGCAATAAAGTTCATGAAACGATTCAATCGAATCGAATCATCTTTGTTTCAATTGTGTCTTGTGTAGTTACATAAGATCTCATAGCAATTGAATAACTCTCTAACTAGTTCATTTGAGTCAATTGAATTAGTCATGGTGAAGAAGAACAAGGTTAATATGAAATGCTCATATGGTTGACCTTTTGGGTTACTATGTTGAACCAACATACACGTACATGTTTGGGCACGGTTTTCACAAACCCAGTAAACTTATATCTCAAGTATGTGTGACAAGCTAAGTTTTCGATCTAACGGTTGAGTAATATTATCTTGAATCTAAATCAGGTTTTCATCTAACGGTGAATATTGATTGCTTTGTAACTAAGGCAAAACCCTGATTTGAAGACTATATACAGGAAACATCTAGCATTGGGAAAAACTAATCCTCACACGTCTGTGTGATACTAGTGCGCTCGCTAGAGTCGATTCTCCTCTAACCTTTGGTTTTCTTCTCTAAAACCAGGTTAACGACTTAAAAACTTCATT
>NW_020647052.1:0-1081 GCF_003573695.1 Papaver somniferum | reverse complement strand
AGACTTGGGTTAGCCAAGCTCAAGAGTCCAGTTCAATTTCAATTCCAGTTTTAATTTCAGTTCATGTTTTATTTCAGTTACTAGGGTTTCAATGAAGCCCTAACATGTGTTTTGTGTCCACTGATAATGCATGCTTGATTGTTAAAAATGCTTAGTAGAAAATCAAATTGCAATGTCTTCATTTAGCTTTCACAATTCATGCCCTGTATGCATTGTAGTTAGAATCCCTCTATGTGGACATAGCCACCAATCATGCTAAACCAGGCCACTGTTGAGCCTTAGACTAGGTGTACTTTAGCCAGACACTTAGTACTATGGAGCAATACTTATGTTGGTTTTGATTTCTCTGATGGAGAAACTTCTTAGATAAAGGTAAGATCAATATCTTCACCCATGTCAATACAAGAACAAGAGTGTATTCAGTGAATGCTTAAACATAAGTTAGTGGTGGAGTTGAAAACCTTAGTATCTCTCTCTCATTGCTCACTGCCTTTGCCTTAGGCCACTGCCTTTGTGTCACTACCACTGTCACAGTCACATTCTTTTCACTGTTTTAGTTTCACTGTCATCTTTTGTTTATCACTGCCATTGTTTCACTGTAACCTCTTTGTTCACTGCCCTGTCACTGTTACTTAGAGAATTAGCTTAGGAAGCTTCACACACACTCAAGTCCCTGTGGTTCGACCCTGCTTGCCCTTAATACATTAGACCCTGTGCACTTGCAGGTTATATAATTGTGACTCTTTTAGAGAGCCACCAAGTTTTTGGCGCCGCTGCCGGGGATTGGTGCTGTGTTTTATCTGTGTTTTTCTTAGCTATTTTGCATTTCATTTCATAGCATTTGCATCTGCATCTGCTTCATTTCATTTGCTATTGGACCTGCTGATTCTGAACCTGTTTTTCCTCTGCTGGGACGCCACTAAGGAAAAGAACCAAAACCCAACTGGGTTTTTGCAACAATATCAGAGCAGCTGGGCTGTGCTACAAAGGTAAGCCTAAACCCATTCAATTGAGAGAACCCAACCTGTGGGCTTCCAAATTTCTTTAATTGTGGGCTTGTAATAATTAACCCAATTTTTTT
>NW_020647051.1:0-474 GCF_003573695.1 Papaver somniferum | reverse complement strand
TTTTAGAAAACATTCAAAGATAATCTTCATTATTGTAAGGAATTTTGTTAGTATCAATCTTTATAAAGAATGAAGGTACTTTCAATTGGCTTTAACGAATCCCCTGGCTAGTAGATACTAGTGCTACGAAATATGATTAACTTAAATCTTTTTCAGAGCTTTTTAGAGTTTTTCAGAGCTCTTTAGAATTTTCAGAGCTCTTTAGATATTTTACGGCTTTTTAGAGTTTTCAGATTTTTTTTTTAGTTTTCAAGGATTTTTAGAGAACATTCAAAGTTGAACTTCACTATTGTAGGGATTTGTTATTATCATATTTTAACCAATCTCCTATCTTGTAGATCCCAGTGCTACGGAGTATAATTAAATTTAAGGTTTTCAAAGTTTTTTGGAGTCTTCCTAAGCTTTTTAGAGTTTCTCAGAGCTCTTTCAGGGCTCTTTAGGTGTTTTAGAAAACATTCAAAGATAATCTTCATT
>NW_020647050.1:0-683 GCF_003573695.1 Papaver somniferum | reverse complement strand
CTTTTCCTTGTACAACTCCTTGACAGAAAAAGTTCCTTTGTCATTGAGGTTCCATATTATCCCGTCTTCTTCATTTGGATGCGTCTGCAGGTTGATAATCACTGCATCCTTGTCATTGCTGAAGTAATTGAGTACTTGAGTTTCATCCCAGGTTCCATATGGAAGATGTAAGGACTCTAGAGTTTTAATATTTTGTGGGCAGTTCTGCGGTTTGGGCTGTCTTAAAGAGGTGTTGGGAATCCAGATGTCTTCTCAAATATTTATCTTTCTCCCATTGCCAATTCTCCAGGAGTAGTGATGTTGGATGTTGTTGATGCCTTCCAGTATTCCTTTCCATACCCATGAGTCTCCATCCTTAGCATTTGTATTCATGTTGAGTACATTTCTGCCCAAGAGATATTTGGCATCCATGAGCTTATACCATAGAGAGTATTTATCCTTCTCAAGTCTCCAACCAATTTTTGTTATCACAGAACTGTTGAATAGTTCCACATTCGTGAATCCTACCCCTCCTCTTTTGGTTCGCACACTGCAGTCCAAGCTTTAGGGTAATAACCAGAAGGATTTTCTATGTTTTTTCCCTAGAAAAAATCTCTTTGTAGATTGTTGATGTCTTTGCAGGTTTTCTTAGGCACCTTGAAACAGTTCATTTGATAGATGCATGCAGAGGAGGTTACAGACTT
>NW_020647049.1:0-1077 GCF_003573695.1 Papaver somniferum | reverse complement strand
CTACCGATTATGTTTCTGCTAGTGTAAATCCAAGAACATCAACCATAATCGGTAGGTAAAATAGATAGTTATCTACCGATTATGTTTCTGCTACTGTAAATCCAAGAAAATTTTCGGATCAAATTTTTGATTTCAAGTAATCAAATCCTAATTTTGAATCACAACTACTATCATCTATTCGTTTTGTTTGTTGAACTCTTTTTTTTTTTGATGTTCTAAGTTTCAACTTTAAGGTTAATGAATTTTGGGTTTTAATTTTAAACAATCAATCATAACATTTGCTTGATCGATGATCTTTGTTTTCAATCAAAATTAAAATGATGGAAAAAATTTCAATGGGTGGAAACGAGAAGAAGAAGTAGAATGATATGATTATGAAAATAAAGGATATAGGTTTAGATTTAGTATAAAGGTGAAGGACAATATAGACAATTTTTTATTTTTAAGACATCCCTTAACCTCCTTCAGTGGATGGGAATAAAAAGGTGGTCCCTAATTCTTTTTGAGTGGCCCCTAAAAACGCTAGGCTTATTATCATCACTATCCGTTTTTACATAGACGAAGTTAGGTATACCTATAAAAACATTTGAATATGTGGCATGGATCATAGATGTAGGGTGGTGCCAGATGGGGTCTTAAACATTTTTTACACCACCTATGAAACATGAAAATAACAACATTTACACGAAATAAAAAACAAGAGGGACATTGGAACATTAAAGTTTCAGAGATTCGAACTCTGTCTGTGACATTGGACTATACAGAAAATAAAAATCAAGAGGGACAAGAAGAGGAGAGAGAACTTGACCTCTTTTGCAGAGTGAATATAGGATGAGTATATAGGATTAGGAATAAATCGTTTTGACCCAAGAATTTCTCTAATAGAGAGGTGGAATGTGCACCCCGGTTTTGATGGGTGCACAAATTTGAACTCGATGGTCTACAGCTTTATTATTGTTCCATACAAAAATACATACATGTATATAGAAACTTTTCAGGATACTATGAAATTTTTGACATTTTCTATAATTATATAGTATTAGATATAGTAGAAGATAAATCATCTTTTTTTTTTTT
>NW_020647048.1:0-683 GCF_003573695.1 Papaver somniferum | reverse complement strand
CTTTTCCTTGTACAACTCCTTGACAGAAAAAGTTCCTTTGTCATTGAGGTTCCATATTATCCCGTCTTCTTCATTTGGATGCGTCTGCAGGTTGATAATCACTGCATCCTTGTCATTGCTGAAGTAATTGAGTACTTGAGTTTCATCCCAGGTTCCATATGGAAGATGTAAGGACTCTAGAGTTTTAATATTTTGTGGGCAGTTCTGCGGTTTTGGCTGTCTTAAAGAGGTGTTGGGAATCCAGATGTCTTCTCAAATCTTTATCTTTCTCCCATTGCCAATTCTCCAGGAGTAGTGATGTTGGATGTTGTTGATGCCTTCCAGTATTCCTTTCCATACCCATGAGTCTCCATCATTAGCATTTGTATTCATGTTGAGTACATTTCTGCCCAAGAGATATTTGGCATCCATGAACTTATACCATAGAGAGTCTTTATCCTTCTCAAGTCTCCAACCAATTTTTGTTATCACAGAACTGTTGAATAGTTCCACATTCGTGAATCCTACCCCTCCTCTTTTGGTTTGCACACTGCAGTCCAAGCTTTAGGGTAATAACCAGAAGGATTTTCTATGTTTTTTCCCTAGAAAAAATCTCTTTGTAGATTGTTGATGTCTTTGCAGGTTTTCTTAGGCACCTTGAAACAGTTCATTTGATAGATGCATGCAGAGGAGGTTACAGACTT
>NW_020647047.1:0-470 GCF_003573695.1 Papaver somniferum | reverse complement strand
CAAAAATTGGTTTTTGCTTTTCAGACCTTAAATTCAGGTCAGAACTGGACGAATGATGGCTCGTTAGAAAGCTTACATATCATAGAAAAATATGACATATAAAAATCCACAAAATATTTCGGTTCATTTTTACGGAAGCAAAGCGTGAACCGCTCTACCTACGCTTTTCGGCAAAAATTGGTTTTTGCTTTTCAGACCTTAAATTCAGGTCAGAACTGGACGAATGATGGCTCATTCGAAAGCTTACAGATCATAGAACAATATCACATATAAAAATCCACAAAATATATCTGTTCATTTTAACGGAAACAAAGCGTGGACCGCTACCTACGCTTTTCGGCATAAAAATTGGTTTTTGCTTTTCAGACCTTAAATTCAGGTCATAACTGGACGAATGATGGCCCGTTAGAAAGCTTACAGATCATAGAAAAATATCACATATAAAAATCCACAAAATATCTCGGTTCATT
>NW_020647046.1:0-725 GCF_003573695.1 Papaver somniferum | reverse complement strand
GCTTTTCAGACCTTAAATTCAGGTCAGAACTGGACGAATGATGGTTCATTAGAAAGCTTACAGATCATAGAATAGTATCACATATAAAAATCCAAAAAATATTTCGGTTAATTTTAACGGAAACAAAGCGTGAACCGCTACCTACACTTTTCGACAAATGTTGGTTTTTGCTTTTCAAACCTTAAATTCAGGTCGGAACTTGACAAATGATGGCTCGTTAGAAAGCTTACAGATCATAGAAAAATATCACATATAAAAATCCACAAAATATCTCGGTTCATTTTAACGGAAACAAAGCGTGAACCGCTACCTACGCTTTTCGGCAAAAATTGGTTTTTGCTTTTCAGACCTTAAATTCAGGTCAGAGCTGGACGAATGATGGTTCATTAGAAAGCTTACAGATCATAGAACAATATCACATATAAAAATCCAAAAAATATTTCGGTTCAGGGTCCGGGGTCCGGGGTCCGGGGTCCGGGGTCCGGGGTTCGGGGTTCAGGGTTCAGGGTTCAGGGTTCAGGGTTCAGGGTTCAGGGTTCAGGGCAAAATTGGTTTTTGCTTTTCAGACCTTAAATTCAGGTCATAACTGGACGAATGATGGCTAATTAGAAAGCTTACAGATCATAGAAAAATATCACATATAAAAATCAACAAAATATTTCGGTTCATTTTAACGGAAACAAAGCGTGAACCGCTACCTACGCTTTTCGGAAAAAATTGATTTT
>NW_020647045.1:0-434 GCF_003573695.1 Papaver somniferum | reverse complement strand
ACCGCTACCTACGCTTTTCGGCAAAAATTGGTTTTTGCTTTTCAGACCTTAAATTCAGGTCAGAACTGGACAAATGATGGCTCATTAGAAAGCGTACAGATCATATAACAATATCACATATAAAAATGCACAAAATATTTCGGTTCATTTTAACGGAAACAAAGCGTGGACCGCTACCTACGCTTTTCGGAAAAAATTGGTTTTTGCTCTTCAGACCTTAAATTCAGGTCAGAACTTGACAAATGATGGCTCGTTAGAAAGCTTACAGATCATAGAACAATATCACATATAAAAATCCACAAAATATTTCGGTTCATTTTAACGGAAACAAAGCGTGGACCGCTACCTACGTTTTTCGGCATAAATTGGTTTTTGCTTTTCAGACCTTAAATTCAGGTCAGAACTGGACAAATGATGGCTCGTTAGAAAGCTTA
>NW_020647044.1:0-442 GCF_003573695.1 Papaver somniferum | reverse complement strand
TTTGCTTTTCAGACCTTAAATTCAGGTCAGATCTGGACGAATGATGGCTCATTAGAAAGCTTACATATCATAGAACAATATCACATATAAAAATCCACAAAATATTTCGGTTCATTTAACGGAGACAAAGCGTGAACCGCTACCTACGCTTTTCGACAAAAATTGGTTTTTGCTTTTCAGACCTTAAATTCAGGTCAGAACTGGACGAATGATGGCTCATTCGAAAGCTTACAGATCATAGAACAATATCACATATAAAAATCCACAAAAATTTTCGGTTCATTTTAACGGAAACAAAGCCTACGCTTTTCGGGAAAAATTGGTTTTTGCTTTTCAGACCTTAAATTCAGGTCAGAACTGGACGAATGATGGCTCATTCGAAAGCTTACATATCATAGAACAATATCACATATAAAAATCCACAAAATATTTCGGTTCATTT
>NW_020647043.1:0-1077 GCF_003573695.1 Papaver somniferum | reverse complement strand
ATTAGAATGTATGTCATTCAGATGTGTATTGAATGCGTCCCAATGTCATTATGTTTATCATTGTATCCTTCTACGATCTATTTATGATGTTAACTACTCATCTCTATGGTTGTCGTGTGATACAGGTTCCTCTCCAAGTTCCAGAAAGATATCATCAAGGTAAATTATACCAAGTTTATTCCTTTCTTCTAAAATCTAGATTCCCGCTAACTGCAATCCCTTGTTATTGATTTAAGCTTAATCTACTTGTAGGTGGTGCTGCAAAGCCTATAAAAATTCTTAGCTCAGTTCTGCGATGCAATATTGGAAAATTTATATGATTCAATGTTTTTTCCTGGTGTGCATTGTGATTTTTCAGAATACTAGTATTGTATTTACCTAGGAAAAAAAGGGTAGTTACTTAATGGTTACAAAACACACTTGTATATTTAAAAATTTCATATATGTATATGAATGATATTGTTTTCTACATTTTATGTATTTTTGCAGAGCCTGAATTGAGTGAATTTTTGATACTTTGTTCCCATTACCGTTTAAGTTCAATATGCTAGGTTGAATCACATCCAGTACATTTCCTGATTTCATTTTCTGCAAAATGTGTGGTGATTTGTACAACGTAAATGATTAATAGTTCTTAATGTGGGTCGAGGGGCGCTTAAACAAGAGATTCAGTTTTCAATTCTCAGACATTGCGAAAACAAGATCAAAGCAGTATATCAGATATATACCAAAATATTTCACTCAAGCAGATATGTAGCTCAACTGCACTTTTTAAGCAGTAAACAATCTAAATGCACTAATTCTTACGTAATTGGAACTTTATAGAGATTGATTATGATGTTCCGAAGTGAAACCAAAGCAGTACGCTAGATATGTACTACAACATTTTACTACCGTAGTGCAGCGCCATAGCACTCGAATTCACAGTGCTAAAACAAACTAAAATCAATAAAACGACCTAGCTTCTTCTACAGTGCAATCAATATTTAATAGAACAAATCATCTTATGTTTGTTTTTTAAACGTGCAAGCAATATGGCTGACAGTGCGGCATCTCCTTAATCCAAAAATGAGAGTT
>NW_020647042.1:0-1077 GCF_003573695.1 Papaver somniferum | reverse complement strand
ATTAGAATGTATGTCATTCAGATGTGTATTGAATGCGTCCCAATGTCATTATGTTTATCATTGTATCCTTCTACGATCTATTTATGATGTTAACTACTCATCTCTATGGTTGTCGTGTGATACAGGTTCCTCTCCAAGTTCCAGAAAGATATCATCAAGGTAAATTATACCAAGTTTATTCCTTTCTTCTAAAATCTAGATTCCCGCTAACTGCAATCCCTTGTTATTGATTTAAGCTTCATCTACTTGTAGGTGGTGCTGCAAAGCCTAGAAAAATTCTTAGCTCAGTTCTGCGATGCAATATTGGAAAATTTATATGATTCAATGTTTTTTCCTAGTGTGCATTGTGATTTTTCAGAATACTAGTATTGTATTTACCTAGGAAAAAAAGGGTAGTTACTTAATGGTTACAAAACACACTTGTATATTTATAAATTTCATATATGTATACGAATGATGTTGTTTTCTACATTTTATGTATTTTTGCAGAGCCTGAATTGAGTGAATTTTTGATACTTTGTTCCCATTACCGTTTAAGTTCAATATGCTAGGTTGAATCACATCCAGTACATTTCCTGATTTCATTTTCTGCAAAATGTGTGGTGATTTGTACAACGTAAATGATTAATAGTTCTTAATGTGGGTCGAGGGGCGCTTAAACAAGAGATTCAGTTTTCAATTCTCAGACATTGCGAAAACAAGATCAAAGCAGTATATCAGATATATACCAAAATATTTCACTCAAGCAGATATGTAGCTCAACTGCACTTTTTAAGCAGTAAACAATCTAAATGCACTAATTCTTACGTAATTGGAACTTTATAGAGATTGATTATGATGTTCCGAAGTGAAACCAAAGCAGTACGCTAGATATGTACTACAACATTTTACTACCGTAGTGCAGCGCCATAGCACTCGAATTCACAGTGCTAAAACAAACTAAAATCAATAAAACGACCTAGCTTCTTCTACAGTGCAATCAATATTTAATAGAACAAATCATCTTATGTTTGTTTTTTAAACGTGCAAGCAATATGGCTGACAGTGCGGCATCTCCTTAATCCAAAAATGAGAGTT
>NW_020647041.1:0-722 GCF_003573695.1 Papaver somniferum | reverse complement strand
TTAACATAGCATTATCATCATCAGAAATAGCAGCATTAACATTATTTAAAACATATCAGGGAAAGGAGGGTTGGAAGTCTTACTCATTGAACTTAAATGTCTTAATAATTCATTTTCTATATCAATCCCTTCATCTAGACAGATTCCAAGATTGTTTTGTAATGATTCTATTTGAGTTTTTTTATCTGCTATAGTTAGCTTTGTGACTAAAATAAGCAGTATTTCTATCATCATGAAGCAAATAATCATCCTTACCTCTTTGCGTCCAGTAATATGCCTCAATATCATACCAGTATTTGAGGTGTTGAGTTAACTCATTTACTCTACTGTCATTTCTATTAGTAGCAGTACTAATAAGAATAGACAGTTGTCCTTCTAGATTTGATATTTGAGTGTTTATATTTCCAAAATGATGATAGTTCCAGTTTTTGAGACCAAATTTAGTATTTTTAAGACAATGAGTAAACTGAAAATCATGAGAACCATTATGATCACAGTTTCATTCTGTTTTAATGATATCAGTACAACTAGGGTCCCTAAACTAAGCTTTGTTCACCCTAAAGGGTTTTTTGGTGCTATTTTCCAGTTTACTAGTAAGCAACATGATAAGGCAGTGGTCACTTACTATAACAATGAGGTGATATAGGGCAACATTATTGTTAATATTTGTCCAATCATAAGAGACAACAACTCTATCAAGTCTCTCCAAGATGAGTTCATTG
>NW_020647040.1:0-340 GCF_003573695.1 Papaver somniferum | reverse complement strand
TAACAAATCATCTTAAGATTTCAAAATAAGACTTCACAATATTAGTATTATTTCAAAAAATCATCCTTCAATCATGAGTTCATAATACCAATAATACTTTCAGTAATTCATCCAATTAGATTTCACAATTGAGTTCATAACACCAATAATAATTTCGACAAATCTACCAATTTAGGTTTTAACAATTGAGTTCCTGGTACGAATGTCCTTGGTTGGTACACCCACATATCGTTTATCGGCACAGACAACCTCCATCGATGGTCAGGAACAAAAGTTCTTATGGGGAACATACCCATCTGTTATCGGGGATCATTACCCGTTTCATTCACGGTACGAAATC
>NW_020647039.1:0-463 GCF_003573695.1 Papaver somniferum | reverse complement strand
TGGATAAAAGTGTATTGAGCGGCTCAATAAATATGTCGGTGAAGAGGTTAGTACTCGCAGCACTGTTTCCTTGCAGAATGACGTCACATCTGATGCAAGGTTTTTACGATTTTAACCCTAAGCTAAAAACCACCATCAACAACAGTTTGAAATTATTTCTCGGAAAGTCTTAATAATAGAATAGATGATTCAAATGTAGATTTTTATCCTTCGATTTCTTAAGCAGAAGAAATGGTCCCTTGTTTTTCTCTCGGAGTGGGGGAGCCCATCGTGTATGTGCCGATTTTTTCATAGTTCAAAATAGCTAAATTTACGACTTTCTGTCAAGTTATGTTTCATTTCTACCATTGATTCATAAAAATCTCTATGTGGATCAAATGATAAATTCACTACTAAAAAACTATCCAAAGCACTTGTTTTATTGTTATTACTTATAGTATAACCACGTGGTCTACATATGTAT
>NW_020647038.1:0-402 GCF_003573695.1 Papaver somniferum | reverse complement strand
TATTAAAAAAAAAAAAAAGTTCACACTGCATGTCTCTATTTCTCTAGTTTTTCTTTGCCATCTGAAATAACCATGATCTATCACTGAATGTTATTACATAATATGAGATCTATTGTTACTGTTGAAGAATAGATTTTTATATTTATGCTTCTGTAAGAAAATGAAATACTTAGTTCTCCTTATTTATCAGACAATAATGGAACGTTTAAACAAATCAACTTTTTCTACTGTATTTGTTATTTCTGAAAATCTGCATGTATGAATTGAATCACTTTGGGGAATGACATTTCTGATGTGGGAGCAAGAGTTTACCTATGCCTTATGAGCCAAAGGAAATCATTCTTGAAAATGTGCAAAATCTAGCATGTGAATCGACAATAATTGTTTATCTTTTTTTTTTTT
>NW_020647037.1:0-4094 GCF_003573695.1 Papaver somniferum | reverse complement strand
GATATTACCGTGTTGCATGAGATTGGGTTACCTCCCAAGAAGTGCTAAGTTTAAAGTCTTCAGCCAGACTTAGGAAAGGATTAGTCAACTCGAACCATAAAGTAACAATCGAAATAACTGTGGGTCTTCAAAACCAAATAGAGCTGACCGTAGGAAACTGCAGTGAACCAAGAAAATGGACAAGAATAGCATGCCCTTACCTAGTTTCCTGAAAACTATCGCTAATTGCGGTTCAGGTTCAGGTTCTATGAAAGGGTCTAAATAGAATATTTTCATTGGCTGCATTTCTTCATAGATGGGATCCGAATCACTAGATCTTAGAGTATGTAGAAACTCAAATAAGAACTTAGAATCACGAAGTAATAACTTAAATAATTGAGGATCCTTTAAGTCAATTAGATATGACTTACATAGTTGACCACAGTGAGAGTAGTGGTCATTCTTAAGAAAATATGTCGATTCTATTAACCTAAAGTACTTAGGCTTAGTCTCAGAACTTAATAAGTGACACGTTTGAGATCTATACGTTCCCACAATTGGAAGAAGACTATTTGGTAGGAAAACAAAGTCAATCTGGGTATCATAGCCTGGGCAAACCACATCAGCCTGAGGATGGGTTTCTAACGACTGAACTTCTTCCTGGACATCATGAGGTTCTGGAAAACGAGTATGAAGGTAATATTGTAAAATGGTCGAGGCAGAGATATGAAGTCCTAAGTGAAGGGACTTTCTGAGAGTTAAAGGTAAGGAACTAGGAAGGTGATAATCACCCCCAAACTTAGAGTTTTCAGTGTCTCTAGATAGACCTCTAATTATTTCTTGAATTTCCGTATCTTCAGAGTCCTTAAAGTATTCAAGAGATTCTTCTAAGTTATTATTAGGTAGTGGATCTTTACTCATCTCTACGGGTCTATATTCTTCATATAAGACGATTGTTTCTAAGTCGCTAGACTCTAAAACAGCATTTTCGGAATAAACCCGTTCCTCTAAACCACTATCGGCTTCGTAATCAAAAGGAAATACTACATCGTCTAAAACGGTGGTATCCCTAATCAAATCCTCGTCCTTTTGAATAGGTGAATAATCATAAAAATTATTTGGATTTGAACTAGAAATAATATAATCACTATAAAGCTCAATTGGATTACATTCCTGATCACTATGCCTACATATTTCAGATTCTTCATTACAACTATCCTCATCATCATAAAAGTATGAAGGTGATTGAACCTTATCTAAATAAGTAGTGTCTTTTATTCTAACCTCGTCCTCTAAATTAGGCAAATGTTCACTATTGATATCAAGGGTAGAATTGGAAACACTATTTTGGAAATTTAGATTATTTCGAGCAGTTCTTTTCTGGCCTTCTAACAAAGACTTCTGGTCCGTCTCACATGAATTCCTGACATAATCTAGGAAATCAGGTAAAGAAAGTTCACTCATTGCATTCGTTTCGTCCATAACGTAGTTATTCATTTCTGTGAACTTACGTACTGTCTCAGCTAACTTACGAGTCGACTCAAGTATAGAGGAATTATCAGAATTTTGCTCGTATGACTGATGAGTGTGAGGATAGTGATTGGGCTCACCATGGTATGAACCATAACCTTGAAAGGTTGGCGTTCCCAACTAATATTCCCACCATGGTCATAAAACTGATGATATCCATATTCAAATTCAGGTCGATATTCATTGTATTGTCTTCTATCATACCAGTTCGAAATTCTTAATTGCAATGGAATTCTACACAATCACAAACAAGGCTGACTCGACCAAAGCAAACCTAAAAATTTCTAGCAAACAAAAAGCATGATGGCTCCACTTAGATTGTTTCTAGACCAGCTTCTATCTCTCGAAAGGGAATTCTCTACAATTTGAGCACACCCTTCTGGAATCAATCCGAGTTAAAGTAAGTTGAATAGAGGCGAGGGAATCTCGGTGGAGCTTTGATACCCAAGGCCTCACCGCATTACAAGGAGGCGCAGTCACGCATTCAACTCACAGAAACCATCATGAACTTCGAAGTATGCTAAAAGAATAACCAATATTTTTCGAATGACTTTCCTACTAATCTCGTTACCCTATAGGTCTCGTTCTAGTCAAAATTTTAGGCTTAGGCTCGCGTTTGGTTTCGTTTTCCTAAGGCGGGCAAGAAGGGAGAGGTGATGAAATCCGAAACCTTATCTTATATTGGCCAAGCCTTTCCCTTTACTAGGAAGTTAAAAACAACCGGTTCAGTCCTCAATCAATTAATCACCTTAAGGCAGACAGTAAACCCGCTTGTAGGAGATTCGCGGGTGTTTCGATTGGACTTACCTCCCGTACCAGACGGGGGATGAACCGTTGCAGTCGACTCGGGCTACGACTCTTATGTCATGTGCGAACCCGAGGGGCCGAGACGATATCGTAATCGTCGTCCTTCCCTGCAAACAGTTTATATTTAATAATTTTTTTTAATTATATAACCCTTCCGTAGGGTTTAAAAGAAAAATGTCCAATGTTCAATGTCCGGAAAAAAAATGTCCAAAAATAAAAGATTACAAAAATTAAAACCTTAATTACAGTTTCTAAATTTTTTTTTTTTAATAATAATAAAAAAAATATCTAAATAATAATAATAATTAAAAAAGTCCTTCGTCTTTCCGTTCTTTTTGCTTTACGCTTTAGCTCCTAGTCTTTATGAAATCGCCAAAATTCTTGACAACTTCTTCTTATTTTTTTTTATTTTCGATCCAAGCTTCAAAACCTGTATCACATAGACAAATACCCAAAGACCGTAAAAAAGAACAAAGAAAAATAAATCTAAAAAAAAAATCTACCGAAACACAAATCCGCGTCGGCGGCGCCAAAATGATTAATTGTTTTTTGTAGGTGTAGTGATAGTGGTAAAAATGGATTCGTATCAGACTTGTGAAGGAAATATTTTTAGATTTATTAAATAATTATATACACAAAAATATTAACAATGGGTGCGAGAGGTAACCAAGAAACTAGATTCCACTATTACGCAAAATTGATTGAAAAATATTTCAAAACTCTATTCAATTCTTAGGTCCTCTTTTATCTTTAATTCACTATCAATCATACAAATTCTCAAACATTATTTGTAAACCTTAAGCATAGATTATCAAGAAATTAAACCAAGCATAACCTATCAAACTGAATAACAAACAATTAAGACAATCATTCAAACAGTTTAAAGAACTCTGCAAAAGCAGTGATTAAGTGAATTATATAATACGAGAAAATGAAATAGTTACCCATTTATGTTGCGTAAATAGATTCCTCCATTGCATTGGTTACAAGGGAATTAGCTCATCATGGTAAACATGCTCTCAAAATAATTATTTATTGCTCAAATGGTGTTTACAATGGAGAGAAGAAGAGAAAATGGTGTAAAACAACTAATGTGCGACCCACAAAAAGCGTCACAAAAGAACGATAAAACTGAAGTGTTGTAGTCGCGTTTTAAGACCCACAGCCGTTGTAACTACGACTGTTCATAAACGACGGTTCTTGCTAGTCTGTTCTTCGTGTTCTTGGTGTTCTTCATCATCGGCAGCAGCAAAAACAGAGTTTCATCAACTCTTGATTTCTCGCTCGTGAGCTATCCTTTCGACCCCAAACTCTCGACCCCCATTCTAGTAGACCCAAAGATCATATTTATACTCAAAGACACGCTGAAATCCCTCTCCATAACTCCAAATAATTCGTCATTACTCGGCAGTGAATAACATTATTCTCGAATATTTTCTTACCAGATTTGGAATTTCACACGTAAACTTTCTCCCATCACGCTCCAAATCGATTTATCACGACCCAAAGTGTTGCTCGAGCCATCAAACATGAGCATAACACTTCCAGAACTCTCCATAATGTGTGATTATCTTATCCCTGTGTGTGTGTCTCTGTTTTGAGCTCTGAATTTCTAGAAAATTGTAGCCAATTCTGGGATAAACGAACACTCACACTAGCTTACTTATGTCATATCACAACTTCCCACCAAATTTCAGCGATTGAATCGCACTAGAACACCTTCATTTTCTCGATCACAAATCTGCCAGTTTTGAATATATTTTTCCCGCCAAAAAGCT
>NW_020647036.1:0-353 GCF_003573695.1 Papaver somniferum | reverse complement strand
TCTTTTCATCATGCAAAAAAAGATGTGAGTAAGCATATTCCACATTGGTAAGTTACTCTGAATCATGCTCAGTCTGTAATTCTAATTAACTCTGAATGATATGTTTGCAGACTGTCATTCACCGAATTAGACTTCCAAGCAAAAGTACAGTAAGCAGCCGTTCGTATTCCTTAGGTTTTTTGATCAACAGTGATCCGTTTATTGTTGGATTATCTTCTAAAATATTGTGCAATCTAGTGAAGTCCAACATCTGACCTTATTCGTCTATTTTCTCCAGTTTTCATTCTTACAGATTCTAGAGGAGGAGAAGAACTTGGGTACTCGGGATTGCTTGGTTTATGTTTATCACTTCA
>NW_020647035.1:0-913 GCF_003573695.1 Papaver somniferum | reverse complement strand
ATAAAGTGAAAAACTAGGAACATTAAAATCGTTTGCGCCCCTTGTTTCCAACTCTAAAATTCCTCTTCTTGGAATGAAGACCAGCAATTATTTGTGTCAAATCAAGGTCTCCATAAGGATGCTTGTATTCATCTTCATAAATATCATCATATTCATCCTCATCTGAAGCATAATTACCACCAGGAATAAGCTTAAGAGGAGATTGAGCTTTTTTCTTAGGTGTCATTCTATCCATTAGCTCCTTTTTCTCCTTAAAATAGTCTTGTCTAAAGGCTGGATTCCTAATAAAATTTTCACGCACTTCAATATCCTCAATGTTACTTGCCTCCTCTAATTCCTCCATAGATAAAATATAATTAATATCAAACCCGGTTGCTGTTTCCTTGTTATGATCATTGTCGCAACCTAGAGATTCCTCATTGGCCTTATTGAACTCCAAGCTAGCATCATATTGCAAAGACCGCAAGGCCAACAGTTTTGCAGCTTTCTTGGCCACTTTTCTAGCTTGTTTCCCTGCTATAATATCTGCATTAACTTCACCCCATTCTTTCAAACCCATACTAATGTCTGAGTCACTAGAATCATCTTGTTCCTCCTCCACCAAAACCTCAATAGAATCATTAGCAAGGCCTAACTCAGAAGCTAGAGCATCATACTTGTTATTCACCACTAATTCAGATTGAAAAATTGCATCCACATAAGGAGTTTCAAAAGATTTAAATTTAAAAGGTGTACCCTTAGTAGGGGAGTTCTTACCTTTAACTGTTTTCCAATCCTCTTTAGATGACTCTTGTTTAGAATTAGCCTCAGAATTAGTCACGGCTTGATTTTCAGCTTGCTTGGCATGCTTATTCTTATTCACGGACTCTGACTTGGAATAAGTTTCCAAAAACGAGTTGGGTACAGACTCTGG
>NW_020647034.1:0-341 GCF_003573695.1 Papaver somniferum | reverse complement strand
CTAGTCCTCGAGCAAATTTATTCTAGAAAGGAAAATCATTTGAACCCCTAGGTGGCCCTAGTGGCGGAGTGTTGTCTCCGGAGGGTTTACCAGAGGTGTGCCCACAAAACCATTACTCCAGACCCTATCTATCTACGCAAAACCTTGGAAAGCACTAAAGAACCTCCTTGGTTGGCATACAATTATTGACTCTAAGAGGAAGAACCCTGATGCAAAATTCCAATTACTGTACACGAGTTTGCACTCAAGCATACTAAAATTCATATAAGTGACAGAGCTCTACTAAGATAGTTTCACGATGGACATCATACTCGGAGTCAGACTAATCACATGAAAAGATT
>NW_020647033.1:0-1894 GCF_003573695.1 Papaver somniferum | reverse complement strand
AAAGAAAAGTTCGTTCTTCTTCCCCTTCAAATATTCCTCCTCACGAAAATTCTGAAAGTGATAAGGGTGATGAGGACAACGATGATATTGCTGCAAGTGAAGATTCTCCACATGAATCTTCTATGGCTAAGTTATCTGGCCTCTTTTCTGATTTTTTACAAGGAATGGGAGATAGCTAATTCGTAGATACCTGCAAAGCTCTCGCTACCCTTCGTGATGTTCCTTTACTGGATGGTGATAGCTCTCTTCGTGGAGTTTCTAGATCAATGACTCCCGATTTTTGCATTCTCTCAATAGTCTGGTATATTTTTATCCTTTTACTTCTTCATTGTTATAATTCAAAATTTCTTTCTATATTAATATTTTTTATATTTTTTCGCAGGCTGGAAAAGCTTCTTTTGCTGTCGCCTCAGATCTAGAGAGAAGACGTGAAAATCTTGAAAAGAAGAATCTTCAATCTCGCAAAAAGAATGAAGAATTGGAAGTTGAAGTTAAAGGTCTTCGCGAGAAAAATAGACAATTAGAAATTGATTCTTCCTCGTATAAGAACAAAATTTCTAGTCTTCAGCAATCTAATAATCAGCTTTACGGTGTGTTACTTTTCTCTTTTCTCTTTATTCATTCATCCTGTTGTTTTATCTTATTTAAACAATCCTTTTTGCAGACATCTATGGTATTTCTGATGAAGCTACCCTTCTTCGTTCATTTCCTAATGCCTTGGATAATAATACCCTTCTTGAGCGTCTTAACAATTCCTTAAATAGCTTCTCAAATGATAGAATTTATTTTCTTTCTCTAAATGAGCTTAGATCTAAATTTCGCCTCTTAGAAATTGATCATAGATCTAGTTTAGGATTAGCCAATCGATTTAAGCGTCTCCTTCTTGATTCTAAAGAGAAAACCAATGAGTTAAGAACCAAAATTAGTGGTCTCATAGATGATAAGGATCGCATCTCTGATCAAGGTGCTAAGGATCTGGCGAGGTTCCAAGAGGCTCTTCTTGAAGTTCAACTTGAACGAGATGAAGCTAACCGCAAGAATGTCGAACTCTGCGAAAGAGAATCAAATTCGTTATCGTCTTCTTATAAGTAGTGAGGATGAATTTTTTTGGGCTGCGAAAATCTTAGATGATGCTAGAAAAGACTTAGGTGTAAATGTTAGTCTTCAAGTTGAGCATACAACCTTGATCAGAGATATCATTTCTGACAGAGAAGGTTACTAACTGCTCTTCTTTACTAATTTTTTGTTTCTTATGAATTCTTATCAAGTTAATAATTGATTGTCTTTTGCTCGCAGATTCTGAAAATAGATATCGTGAAAAGATTGAGGAACTCGAAGCTGAAAAGGAGGAACTCGCAAAGAATCTTTCTTCTCGCAATGACAAGTATGATAGATTAAAGAATCAAATCAAGATCACTGTTGCGAATTTTAAGAATGATGCTATGCATTTTCGCAATCAAACTATCCAAATGGTTTGTGATGATCATAATATCCCACATTCTGATTATCCTTGTCTTTTGGAAGAAATCCCACAGAATACTCCCAGTTTGATTATCTCTGATAGCGAAGCTGACGATGAAGAATCTGATAGTGATGGAAGTTCTGATGGTGATGAAGATTCTGACGCAGACGAAGAAGGGAATAAGTCTAATGAAGATAATGAAGGATTAACCAAGAAGTAGTCTTTATTTATTTCTTTGATTCTTTGTAATACTTGTACATTTATTTCTTCTTTCTGTATATTTGTGTTTCTTTCATTTTGACCTGCATTAAAACAATTCTTCTTTGCAATACAGTTAATCAATATAATCATTAATTCTTGAATCTTTGAGTAAATCTATCATATGGAAGCAAATAACATTTTCTAATTTCATACATTCCCATACTTGCCTCT
>NW_020647032.1:0-425 GCF_003573695.1 Papaver somniferum | reverse complement strand
ATCACAGGTTCAAAGATTGCTAGAGTTAGACCTAAGTTTCTCGTTCGGATGAACTGAAAACGAAATATATCAAAATATTTTCAAATCACAGGTTCAATGATTACTAGAGTTAGACCTGAGTTTCTCGTTCGGATGAACTGAAAACGAAATACATCAGAATTGAACATCACAGGTTGAAAATTAATAGAGTTGGATCTGAGTTTCTCGTTCGGATGAATTGAATTCAATATATATAAGAATTGAACATCACAGGTTCAAAGATTACTAGAGTTAAACTATAGTTTCTCGTTTGGATGAACTGAAGACGAAATATATCAGAATTGAACATCACAGGTTCAAAGATTACTAGAGTTAAACCTGAGTTTCTCGTTCGGATGAAATGAAGACGATATATATCAGAATTCACAATCACAGGTTCAAAGATT
>NW_020647031.1:0-258 GCF_003573695.1 Papaver somniferum | reverse complement strand
CCGGGTTCAAATATTACTAGAGTTAGACCTGAGTCTCTCGTTCGGATGAACTGGATCGGAAATATATCAGTTTTCAACATCTCCGGTTCAAATATTACTAGAGTTAGACCTGGGTATCTTATTAAGATTAACTGGATCAGAAATATATCAGTTCTCAACATCCCGGGTTCAAATACTACTAGTGTTAGACCTGAGACTCTCGTTCGGATGAACTGGACCGGAAATATATCAGTTTTCAATATCCCGGGTTCAAAGATT
>NW_020647030.1:0-271 GCF_003573695.1 Papaver somniferum | reverse complement strand
ATCCTGGCTAGGTTTCGATCTCGGAGCCAATATCTATCTCGAAGTTGACGAATTCATGTGCGTTTAGGGTTTCTGAGAATATTCCCATGGAATCTATCCCGGAAACTGCTAAAGATTCATCGTTCTTACGAATTTCCAGACTTACAGTGGTCCGATCCTGGCCAGATTTCGATCTCGGAGCCAGTATCTATCTCGAAGTTGACGAATTCGTATGCGTTTAGGGTTTCTGAGAATATTCCCATGGAATCTTGGACAGAAACTGCTAAAGATT
>NW_020647029.1:0-535 GCF_003573695.1 Papaver somniferum | reverse complement strand
TGTAGCAGGAGAGTGGAGCTGCAGCAGAAGAATGCAGAAAGGCAGCTGCAGGAGAAAGGAAGCAGCACCAGGTAGCAGGCCTAGCAGCAGCAGCAGCAGCTGCAAGGGAAGGAAAGCAGCAACAGCTGCACAAGTAGTGCACAGCAGCACAAGGGGTGGTAAACAGTGGCTGCAGCAGAAGCAGGAGCTGCACTGCAAGGCCAACAGCAACAACAACAGAGTTGCAGCAGGCTAAGTGCAGTAACAAGAAAAGAAGAAGACAGCAGACAAAAGCAATACAGGGCAAAAACAATGAAAAAAACTAAACAGCAACAAAACAAAATCAAAACAAAACAAGATTGAACCAAGGCCTAAGGCCAAGGGCAAGGTTGTGGAGAAACTGACATGAAGCAAGGCTAGGCAGAATACAGGCAAACAGGAGGTATACTAAAAGAATGGAAGAGAACTAGCTTGCTATAAGCACTAGTTTCTCCCAATGCACAATCAACACTGCATCCTAAGCATACACAAGGAATGGCAAGAAAATCAGCTTGCT
>NW_020647028.1:0-1444 GCF_003573695.1 Papaver somniferum | reverse complement strand
ACTTGCTCTCTTATCGTTGGTTTATCTATGAAGTGATCAGCGTTTCACTTGCTGTATTTTGGTTGGTCTAGCTTTAAAGCGATCACTATTTTGCTTGCTCTAGGAAGGTCGGTCTAGCCATGAAGCAATTAAGAAAAAAGACGCTGCATGATAGTTGTTTGATTACTAAAGCGATTGCCTAGCTGCTCTAGACTTGTTGAAATCCCACCTTTTGCAACTAGAGAGCGAGAGCCAAATTAAGTCGCTTTAAGGGGTAGAGCGATTTAATATGGGCTTTTTCAACCAAAAATGCCTGATCGCTTAATCCAACTTTTCTTGTAGTGATTGCCTACTAAAAATTAAACAATGTTTTTATTGGCTTACTATAAATACGCAAATGAGATAAATTTTTTCTTACATTGAAAGAGCTAATTGAACTATCACAGAGATAGTTGCATGAGGTTTATATTTTATAGACTCGCATAAATTTTTTATTTATGGTTAGGGTTTTTGAAAATTTGGGGGTTTTACTATGTGAACAAACCTTAAGGGTTTTTGAAATTTGGGGCTTTTATATTTCAAACCTCAAGTTTTAATCTTTCCTGAAGTTTTGAAACAAGATTAGAAGCTAATGATAAGGGGTCTGTAGATTACAGAATCACAAGTTTGGATTTCAATTTTTTGATTTATTATGATTTGAAATTTTAGTAACTTAGATTTGATTTTGAAGTTTCATACTTCCAGTAGGAATTAAATAGTTGAATCAAATTGGATATGTTTGATGTTGAGTTTTTGAAAGTTCAATTTGATTATAGAGTAATATTAATTGAGGTTCCATTTGATGCTGGAAAAATGGTTTTATATGAAATCCTGGTTAACCAAGTTTGACAGTACATGATTGGAAATACATGAAAGGTGGAAAAATTACAAACATGCTCTTAAAGTGGACGCGTATAATAAGTGGCCAACTCCGGAACAACGTCTTGCTAATCCACCAAAAAATGTTGTTGAGAGCCAATGGAGGGAGGGTATCAGTTGATGTTTGGGAAAATGATGCCAAGAAAAAAGTAAGTGACACTAATTTCTTTGAATGATAAGCCTAGAATAAGCATTCTTAACATAGATCTTTCTATTGTTCTCGGAAATAAGTGAGAAAACCAAGCAAAACAGATCAAAACAAAAGAATCTACATACCACAGGCTCCAGACCACATGCAAACTATGCAGTAGAGGTAAAAATTTATGTTCAGTTAAGATGGAAAAGATATTAAGAGTATATTCACAGTTATGTTTACGAATATTTGTAATGTTTATGGGGATTTGCATATATAACCAGATGCTTAAATATTTATTTGTAGTTGGCGAAGGAACTAGGATGACCTCCGAAACGTTGTGAGCTCTATGGTGTTACACATACAAGGAAAAGGAAAACAGAAGATACGGACGAAGTATTAATGGACCCCGAA
>NW_020647027.1:0-24278 GCF_003573695.1 Papaver somniferum | reverse complement strand
ACTTAAAAGCAATTGTCAGAATACAACTAGAAGCCATGGTTTAACCCAAGTCTGATATCGACGATGGCATGAAGATGCCAAGTCTGATGTCGACGACGATGAGTTAACCTACCTTCTACACGATAAGTTAATTACGAAGCGTGCTTAATTAAGAAAAAAAGGGAGTAAGGGATTGAAGGTTTAAGAGCCTTCGTTGCTCACTCAACAACTTCTCCAAACTCCGGTTCTAGTCAAAGCCAATCAACCAAAGAATCTCTCATGAAGTCAAAATTCTGATAAACATGAGCATAGAGAAAGAACAACTCTGAATGAGATAAACTCTCTCTGTGTATTGCAATGGGTAAAAGCTCCCAACTTATAAAGGATTACAACAAATAAAAAAGGAAGAAAATATACAAAGATATATGACCATAACTGATCGTACAACACCTAGATAACAAGGATATATACTCTATAACTGCGTATATACATGCCAGGCTGTCAAGATATTATGATATCTTAACACCCCCCCTCAGACTCAAGGTGGTATAGAACGCATCTTGAGTCTGGAAACCAAGAATTGTAGACGAGGTGCAGGATGTGACTTGGTGAAAAGATCAACAATTTGTAACTCAGACTTCACATGAGTAAGAGTAATTGTATCATGCTTGAAATGATGCCTTGTGAAGTGACAATCAATCTCTATATGGCTAGTTCTTTCATGAAAAACATCATTGTGAGTAATCTGTATAGCAACCTTGTTATCACAAAACAGTGGCGTAGGTTTACGAAGATAAATTCCCATGTCAGTAAGAAGCCACCGTAACCATATAATTTCAGATGTGGTATGAGCAAGAGATCGATATTCTGCTTCAGCACTAGAACGAGAAACTATAGATTGTTTCTTACTCCTCCAAGATATGAGAGAATCTCCCAAAAACACATAATATCCTGTAATTGAGCGTCGATCAGTGACATCTCCTTCCCAGTCAGAATCTGAATAAGCTCTTAGGGTGAGATCAGACTTAGATGAAAACTGAAGACCTTGATATAAAGTCCCTTTTAAGTAGCGTAGAATTCGTAAAACAGCAGCATAATGAGTAGAGCGAGGAGAAGACATAAATTGACTTGCTATATGTACTGCATGACTAATATCAGGTCTAGTAATAGTCAAGTAGTTGAGACTTCCTACCAGTTGCCGATACAATGTTGGATTGGATAATACAGTTCCATCTATTGGACTATGTCTCACATTGACCTCAAGAGGAGTATCTACAACCTTAGTGTCTGTGATGCCTGCACGTTGAATGATTTCGGATGCATACTTAACCTGAGATACAAAGTATCCATTGTTGAATTTTCTCACTTCAATTACCAGAAAGTAACTTAAGAAACCAAGATCTTTCATCTGAAAACAAGAACTGAGATATGTTTTGAGATTATTAATTCCTTCGATCACTGCCAGTGATAACCATGTCATCCACATATATAAGAAGGATTACTATCCCTTGGGACGATGACCGAGTAAACATTGCAGAGTCATAAAAGCTTTGTGTAAAACCATATTCAAGAATTTCACTGCTAAACTTCTCAAACCATGCACGAGGTGCTTGTTTAAGTCCATAAATAGCTTTATGAAGTTTACACACCTGATTTGGAGCATGAGGTAAACCAGGAGGAGGTTGCATATATACCTCTTCTTGTAGTTCTCCATGAAGAAAAACATTTTTTACGTCCATCTGATGAAGATTCCACTGTTGAACAACAACAACAACAATGAGTGTACGAACAGTGACCATGCGAGCAACAGGAGAAAAAGTCTCCTCATAGTCAATCCCATATTCCTGAGTATAGCCTTGAGCAACTACACGAGATTTACACCTTTCTATACTGCCATATGACTTGGTTTTAACTTTGAAAACCCATCTACTGCCTACAACTAACTTTCCAGGTGGGCGATCTACCATGTCCCATGTACCAGCTTCTCTATGTGATGTCAATTCTTCTTTCATTGAATCTTGCCAATCAGGTATAGCTGCGGCTTCTCTGTAAGTTCTTGGTTCATAAAATGACATAATAGATGATAAGGAACAATGATAATCTGAGTACGTAGCTGGTGGTCTTTGGTTTCGAGGTGGAAAAACATCATCTTCAGGATCTCTTGCCAGGTCTGCATTGTTGGGCCAAGTCATAGAGTGGTCTTTATCTTCAGTATTTGGTGGATCAGCAACTAGAGGAGATGGGCTCTCAGGAGTAGATACAGAGGAAGTGCTAGGATTGGATTCACTAGAAAATGGATCAGAGTAAGTGAAAGAATCAAAAGATGAACATTTGCTGCTTGGAAGTGACCAGAAAGGAACTTTCTCCCAGAATGTAACATGACGAGAAACACAAAGCTTTCTATTAACTGGATCATAACAACGATACCCTTTTTTTTTCTATAACATAGCCAAGAAAGACACACAAGACATTCTTTTGACCAAGTTTATGACGTTCACGTTCTGGAAGGAGCACAAAACAAGTTGAACCAAAGACTCGAAGCTCAGAATAGTTTGGTTTTTCACCATAAAGACGCTCATAATGAGATATACCTCCAATAACGGCTGTTGGGACTCTATTGATAGTGTAGACTGCGGTAAGAACTGATTCTCCCAAAAATTGGAAGGTACAGAACCAGAGATCAACTGAGCTCTAGCTGTCTCTATAATATGTCGGTGTTTACGTTCTGCAACTCCATTTTGTTCTTGAGTTTCAGTACAAGACAATTGAAGAATGGTACCTTGAGTTTTAAGAAACTCTTTGAATGGGTTAGAAATGTATTCCCCACCTTGATCAGCACGGAAGATTTTTATTACTTTACCAAACTGAGTTTTTATCATGGTTGAGAAATCAACATATAACTTTAGAAAATCAGCTCTAGAGCTGAATAAATATACCCATGTATAACGCGAATAATCATCAATAAAACTGACATAATATAAAGCACCTCCCTTTGACATAATTGGAGATTTACCTTAGACATCAGAGTGTATAAGAGCAAATGGTTCAGTTGAGGTAGAAGTGCTAAGATTAAAGGAAAGAGCTGGTTGTTTTGCCAGTTTACAAGAGATGCAATTTGGTTCTTTATCTAAATGAGTATCTCCTAGTAAACCCTTATTGATCATATATGAAAGACGAGAAAAGGAAACATGACCTAACCTAGAATGCCAAGATATGAATTGAGATGTAGTGGTATGAGATGAAGTAGTAGTTGCAGCAACGACATGATTCTGCACTTTTGAGGGAATGATTAGAGACTGGAGTAGATATAATCGGCCAACTCTACGACCTATCCCAACTAGCTTCCCTGTTTTGAGATCCTGGATAACATAACCAATAGGAGAGAATATGATGTTAAAACCTTTATCACACAATTGTCCAATGGAAATAAGATTCATTGTGATCTTACGAACAAGCAAAACATCTGGTACACATATGTTATTCGAGACTTTTATCACACCAATATGACTTGCTGTAACAACAGTCCCATCAGCAGTATGTATCTTCGGAGATACAATGGGATGAAAATTATCAAAGACCTTTGAGTCATAAGTCATTTGATTTGATGCTCCAGAGTCTAGATACCAACCAGTTGAGAAAATACCAGATGGAGCTGAGAAAACAGATGCAGCAGCAGAGTTGTTACCAATTGAGAGTGCCTGCTTGATCATTTCTTGTATCTCAGCAAGATTTGGCACTGAAGTTGATAAGTCACAACTTGTAGATGTTGGTTGTGCAGTTTGAGTTGATACAAACGAGGCTGGTGTAACATATGAGACTGGTGCAACAGTGTATCTGGTTTGCCCACCAAATTTTGTTTGTCCACCATATGAATGCTGCCTTCTCATGTTCCTGGATGATGGAGATGTACAATTCCTTGTGGAGTGTCCCATTTCCTTGCAGTAGTTGCATTGAGTTGTAGGTGTATCTGGTGGCACTGGTACTGGCGGAAGAGTACAATTTCTTGCCATTTGACCAAATTTCTTACAGTTATTACATTGAACCTGAGACAAGTCACGATGTGTTGAATTATTTGTTGGATTACTTCTCTGGAAGTTGAAAGTTGGTCGCGAAGAAGGCATAGCAAACACTCCTGAAGGTTCTGGCTTGATACGTTTCCGTGTTTCCTCAGTAATAAGCTCTGACAAAGCAGACTCAACAGATGGAAGAGGTGAGCGATGAAGAATAAGACCTCCAACTGACTCATAATCATCTTGTATTCCCATTAAAAGTTGCACCACTCTTGTTTCTTCTCTATACTTTTCCCACAATTCTAGGTCAGTTGTCCATTTTGGCTCCATAAGAGCCAATTGATTCTAGATTATAGACATTTCAGAATGAAAAACAGAGATAGACTGATCATTTGCTTGTTTCATGGAACGTATATCTTGTTCAAGTTTACATCTTTGAGCAAAGTTTATTTGTGTGTACCTTTTTGAAAGAAAATCCCATGCATCTTTTGCAACATCAAAACTGGTAAGCTGCATACTGATTGAGGTGATAACAGTGTTTCCGATCCAAGTTAAAATCTTGTGATTGTTGATTTCCCATGTTTCATTGAGATCAGTTGTTGAATCCTTGTCTTTGCTGGTGGAGCTGCTTTTTTTAGGACACTTCTCTGTTCCATCAATACATTTCCACATACCTTTTCCTTTGAGAAAACTCCTCATAAGAAAAGACCAATGAGTATAGTTTGTTCCATCAAATTTCGTAGTGATAGGTTGAGAATCTTCTCGAGACATGTTAACAGATTTGAAGAAGTAACTTGATTTTCTGACTTTAGGGTTTTGGGTAAAGATTGAGAACCACAGGAATTGAAAATGTATCTTTCTCTGAATAACTAAGACTAAAGTTGTTTCAAAAAGGTTATGCAGCGGAGGAATGGATCTCATATCGTTGTTGGCTGTGATGCCATGATAAACATGAGCATGGAGAAAGACAACAACTCTGAATGAGATAAACTCTCTCTGTAATGGGTAAAAGCTCCCAACTTATAAAGGATTACAACAGATAAAAAAGGAAGAAAATATACAAAAATATATGACCATAACTGATCGTACAACACCTAGATAACAAGGATATATACTCTATAACTGCGTATATACATGCCAGGCTGTCAAGATGTTATGATATCTTAACAGTATGCAGGTCTATGACTGGAACGTTTGTAATGGACGAGGCTGCTGCAGTCTAGTCCAATGCCACTGTAAGACCGTTGCCTCATAATGGACGATGAATCAAATACAGATGACAACGGAAAAACACTAGCAGCTAAAATTCCTCAGTATCAGCAAAGTCCCATTGTCTATAAAAGACAATTCTAATATATCGTACGATGATAATTATGCCGTTGTTGTGATGATATATTTTCACATGATTTATGATAAGGGTCTCTTCAGCATCCCAATGCATTTTTACATTATTTCAAGTATCCAAAGGCTAACGATGAGCCAAAGCCTTACAAAGATGATTCAAAATCCGGTGGGGCTGCCCCAAAGACATACGTAGGTTAATATAAAGTCCAGGGATTGATATCAAAGACGAAGACACCCAAAGCTTGTTCATCTGGTACGCTGATGCTTTTTTCCCGATGGTGGTTAACCAATCAGATCAACGATGCAGAATCCAATGGAGAGCCAAAGCCCTGCTACGAAAGTCTCCGAAGACGATCCAAAGACCAGTGATGATGATTTCCTAAGGCTGCCACAAATTGGAAGGGTGAGGCTATAAATTCTATCGATGCAAAGCCCATGGTCCGAAGATGCAGTCCCAGTCTAAAAACGCAGTCTTAATCCGATGATAACAATGAAAGTTGTCCAACGCTCAGATTCTCTAAAAAGCCCCAACAAAGGGCCACAAGATATTGCAGTCAACAAAGGAGCAAAAGATGTCAACAAAGACGTAGACAAGATCAGCATGGAGAAGGACACAGCTCAAAACGCATCCACAAAGCTCAAAGACGGACATTTTGGTCGACAAAATAGGGGGTAAGAGATTGAAGGTTGAAGAGCCTTCGTTCCCTATCTTTGTTGTGATGTATGTATCAGTTGGCAGATAACTTGTCAAAACGAAGGGCCTTCTTATCGAAGAACGATTCAGAATTTTTCGTATATTTGTATCCCTGGGTGACCGTTATTTCTATCCCTGGATGACAAAGGTACAAGCAACCCGATGATCCAAGTCCCATAAGACGACGACGATGGTTCATCAGTTAAACCCGCAGAACAGTTCAGCGCTTAGCTCAACCCCTATGATGCATACAAGCTCTACTCCGATGACGCCAACTGGAAGAGAGCAACAAAACTTGGGCTACTCTGGAGGAGAAGAGTTAAGAGAATGGGCAGTTCAGCTCACAAATGATTCTTTGTTTCTCTTTCTTTATTATTGGAGTGGCGGTATTGATGTTATTGATTGGAGTAGCGGATTTGGCTATGAAACCGGAAACTCATGCTTCTATTATTTAGTTAACGAAGAAGCATTCTTCTATGTTAACGAAGACGTATTCTATATACTTGTTCGTTCTCATACTTCATGCTTCTTGCCTAGGAGTACTTACTCCGGTATTTTTATATTATACTTCTATTATTTAGTGACCATTGTCTCCAACGCTATCAGTTGGCAAGCTTTGCTAAAATATATCAAAAACACGACGAGCCAAAGTCCGAAGATGGTGATAATGATTGTCTCCAAAGTCCAACGTTGCAGTACAGCCGCTAAGTAACAGCAACGATGATGGAAATCCCAAAGTCTGATATCGACGATGATGAGTTAATCCACCTCTGATGTCGACGCCAAGTCTGATGTCGACGATGGCATGAAGATGCCAAAGTCTGATATCGACGACGATGAGTTAATCCACCTCTGATGTCGACGACGGCATGAAGATGCCAAAGTCTGATATCAACGACGATGAGTTAACCCAAGTCTCGCTACGACGATCCGAAGTCTGACGACGATGATCAGCGGCAGTACTTCCTTTTAACGGTGAAGTGTGCATAGCCCAACGTTCCTGCGAAAATCCTATGAGAAATGGAGCAGAGGTTACAGCGATGGCAAAAGCACCAGGAGACTTGGCCATTCCTATGCAAAGCTAGTTGTCCCGCCGATGAGGAACCAATATATGTTCGATAACGACGATGTTAGATCCGATGATACAAACTCGAAGCACACCAGAGTTCATCCGATACCCATAGTTCATAGGAAGATACCTAACTTTGAAGTATAACACGCGATTATGGTCGTCAAGATCGAAAAGACCGGAACAAAGCCATGACCTCATGAACAGTAGCAGTTCAGTATGCACCACGTTTGTCAAAGATGCGAAACACACAAAATTTTGAATTTACTCCGAAGCAGCTCAAAATTATATCATTGCCCATAACTCACCCGCCAATACCACCAACACGAAGGGTCAGGAACTGAATCGAGGGAAGTGGCAATTCAGTTCAAAGGTCACACACTACAACAACGTGAAGACAACTATTATTCTATCTCTGAACACGAAGGACATACATACAACACAAGCTTTGTCAACCAATGGCAGCAAAGGGGCAACCACTTTTACTTTCACAAGCTTCGTCAACCAGCTTCCGAAACCAAAATGGGGCATACATACATCACACACAATTATAGAGTTTGCAAATACTATACTACCTACGTTTTTGCAATGCATACACATACATTTTCATAATAGTTCGTAGTTTCATTTCATACATTCTAACTACAGAAAATTACTTTCTATGAGAATATTTCATACATTTTGCGAAATTCATTACATTTCGTACATGCTGAATAATGCATACTTTCCCAAAAACAACGGTGAACTGGGGCAAGCACCACCGATCTCATATCATCGTACTGGGGAAAGCACTTGCGTACAATCTCTCCGGACTCCCCCGTAAGCGTCTATGAGTGTATGATCAGGGAAAGGCATCCAACAGAAAGAGATACCCAACATGACATGCCTTTGGAAGCTCAGCGGAACGGTTGTTTGCAAAACATTCAGTTTTACACCACGTCTCCGGGACTTTCTTAGACCCCCACCGTTCGGTAATCCCCTGGCTCGGGATTGGCCAACGGAGTGATAGGTCCCAAACATAGCACAAGGTAACCCCTTCGTGACACTATGGTCTCAAACACTCACAGTTCTCAGTGATGATGAATTCATAAATATGCCCAATGCAGGGGCAAGAACAACCATACAAACACTTAATGTTTGTTATAGCTTAATATAAGCATTTTGAGTTTATTCAACAAATACTTATCATTCATATCATGAATTCTTCTTATTGCTTATTATATAGAAAACATTTAATTAAAATTCTCATACGTTGATGCTTCTATTGAGACTACACAGGAATGTGATGACCCTAAGCAATCTGACGAAGATAGACCAAAGCAGCAAAGATAAGGGGGCTTCTGAGGACACCCACACTAATGCTCCCCGCCAGGTGCTTTGACGACAAAACCACCGATGCACACCGTCCAACCGATATAGCATCAAACAGCCAAGTCGAACAGACTATATGGAACATCTGCTTTGGGGAGTAACTACAATGGATACGCTGCTGCTGTGTTCCTACACTGACATCGACAATCCACAAACGGGCTTTATGATCTCGTGCAACTTCTAGTACGCACACAGATCAAAGGCTGGAGCATATTGTTTACCAAAATTCCTCTACAAAGATCCCAAGCCAACCAACAAGGGGCAGTACATTTTATTAACTATTAAGAGGGGTACTTCTAGTTGGTCGTACTTCATATCTCTAATCGGTTACGATTATACTTCATACTTTCTATTGGGCATACCTCATATATGCTCATTATTGGTAATGCTTCGCACTTCTCCAAGGATTGATACTTATTATTCTGGCACTTATGCTTCTTACGCGAAGTATACTCCGCCAACAATTTATACTTCTCATTTCCAGTACTTCATATACCTCTTATATGAAAAAGACTTACTCAAGAATTAGGATTTCTTACTTCTTACGCTTCACGCTTCTTGTCGAAGAGTACTTACTGTGGAATCTTATAGGCATTATTTCGAAAATTTATCTCGACGAAAAAAGGAATTTGGTCTTCACGCATCAAACTCATACTTTCGATAATTGGTCTTCTCCTGTTGTACTTCTCTACGGAATTATCATCAGAATAAAGGATCGGAGAAGTCTTCGGTTTACTTGTAATTTCATCGGACTATACATCGTTGTCTGGCTTCGGATCATCGGGAAAATTTGCAGCACAGAACTGAACTTCAAGAAGTTGCAGCATTTTCACAGGACTTCGATCCTTGTGATCAGATTTTTCGCCATCACCGTCAGTGGACTTCGCACCTTCGTTATCGAACCTTTGGTTTATCTGCATCCGATTTGAACCATCGTAGCAAGACTTCATATCAGCGTTGCCAGACTTCGCATTTTGTGAAGTTTTCACGTTGATAGGGTTTCGGATTTTACGTTGGGACGTTAAAGGCACAATTGGATTGATAGACCGGAGCCACGCATCGTATTGGAGGTACATGTTCTATCATTTCAGGATGTTCCAGAACTTCGGTGAAGAATAGGGGAAGTATTAATACTTTGTCGTGTTATATTCTTCGCCAAAGTTCCTTCATGAAAAGCGCGAAAGCTTCTGGACAAGGAGTAGTTGAAGGGAACAACCCAAGTATGGACGAACATGGCGAGAGTGATCTTTCTTAAGGATCGATCATCATCAATCCTCAAGAAAGAGGGCAAATTGTATACACCAGAAAATACCATGACACATGGACGGAGATTGTAAGCTGAAGCAGGAAACAACTATACAGCAGCACGCACCATATCAACCCCCAATACAACTTCAATCCTACACTAAGGACATAAGAGTAATCTGCCAGAAGACATTTTCCCTTTATAAACCAAAACGATTAGGTCAAAAGGGGGGACTTTTCTCTTCCTTCTTCCGACTGACACTTTGGAAGACCCATTTTCTTTATCTCTTTCCCCTACAACTCTCCTCCTCTACTGCTCATTGAACTTGATATCTTCATGAATGATAATATCCTTGACAAATGAGATATGAAGATATCTCTGTCAAGGTTTCATGATATGAAGATATCCCTTTCGTACCATCTTGAACGATGCTTCAATTTTATCATATGTAACAGATCAAAGACTTAATAAACTTTCCTTTATCTTCCCGTAAATATAGGCTTAGCCGAACCACGTTAATTTATTTGTGCTAATGTCTCTTTATTTATCTGCATCTTACATTTTCGCTCATGATTTTCTATTTACATCTATTTCGCATACTGCTTTATCATTTTAATTATTTGATTGTGAACTTAGAGAAATGGTGTTCACAGCCATAATGGAGGTAGATGGTCCCATATAAATGGGTCTCTTTTGGTGGGGAATATAAGCATTTAGTCTGAGATGCCAAGGAATAATTTGTTCAATGAATTGAATATGCCATTAGCATCATTGCAAGCTAGCAAATATGAAAATGATTTCCGCTTTTTTGCATATTATTAATAAAAGATTGTTATTTGAATGGATCATCATTTTTTGACCAGGAAATCATGGGGTTGAGTGTACACGTGATGTTTTAATTGTGATTTAAGAAATAGGCATCAATCAAAGATTCACAGCACCTAATTCATGATTATTAATTAGTTGTCATGACTGATGTCTTTTGCATATGGACTAGAAAAGCCTGCTGTCATATCGCATTTATCTGGTCAGACTAGTGCGGCGGCTCTCTATCGTCTGAAAGTACATGCAAGTGAGGGGCGCTTATGTACAGATTTTATGTGGGGTTTGTATCGGCCATTTTAGAGTCTGGATCAGTCAGGGGACAAATGCAAGAACATACAGAGGAAATCCGTTTGTTGGCCATTTGCTCAGCCAGTGCCTTTGCCAAGTTTGCTTACGACTATGACTAGCATTACACTACAAAGAACCGCTTGATAATTCAACATTTTTCCGGTTCCAGTAGTAGGATGATATCAGACGAGCAAACAAAGAGAACTGTAAGGAACTAGGAAAAGATTGTCGATTCTAATGAAACCGTTTCCTCCCAAAATCTTAACATATATATACAATTTCTTCTTAAGAGTTAAGACATTATGAAGTAGCACAGCAAAACTGGAAAAATAGGATCAAAAATGTAAAACCAAAAATTAATACATAATCAGATCTGTTAATGAAGTTTGCATAAGTATTGCAATTTCCTCCTCTTAACGACCCGGACTCCAACTAGTGATGCGTATCTGTCACGACCGGATTCCAGTTGATATTGAAGCTAAAGCTAGAGATATGTGTGAGTTTTGGCGCTGTTTTCTGCAGTCCCATAACTTAACAACGTTTCCGTTGAGCATGCTAAAATCTTGATGCCTGTACCAATCCAAGTCATTGTTTCCTTTTCTCGTTCTCAGCAATGGGGAGGTGGCCTCAATGTTAGCAGTACTGTTCACATCGTAGTCGACAACATCTCTGCAGTATTGAAATAATGTGGTTTCATCCTCTCCGTTACCAACATCACCGTAATACATAACGGTAAATTTCCGAGGACTAGTAGTATTGCTGCTCATATCAGCATCCTCTTCCTCTTGCTCTTCCTCCTCAATAATAGTACCAAAAGACGAAACTACTGAGCTGCAAGAATATGCTGCCGTCGTTGAAACTTGTTTATGGATATTCGAGGACAAAATTTGAGATGTTTCTGTTGCCACGTGATCCGAAGGAGTAGGAGGAACTTGTGCTGATGCTGGTGATGATTTCTCGGTGGGTGGTGGTGGAACTGAAAATGATCTTAATTTCCAAAAACTCACAACAGCAGTGAGAACAGCCAAGGATGTTAAGAGACCATTGGTGGTTGTTAAAAAACCAAATGAACAACTCATGTAGTGGTTGAACACTACATTAACATCAACTGAATGATACTCTAAAACATCCATTCTTGTTGTTAATCTACGAAGCTTATACTTTTTTCTTTCTGATGATTTCAGGATATGATTTTTTTTTTTTTGCTACTAATGAGAACGGGTTGTTACATTATTATATAATGAAGAGGTAGGGTGGAGAGAAAAAGTTGGTCCCATAATGGATCTCTTCTGGTATCAAGTCTGGGATGCCAAGGAATAATCTGTCAAGTGTATTGAAGATGCTGATTACTGCACTAGATCCCAATAGCATCAAGATAGCAAATAAGAAAACGATTATTTACAAGTAGTTATCTAACTCATAACATAAAAGTACTATTTTAATGGATCATTATTTTTCGACCACGAATTCATGGGGTCAAGTTTACACGTGAGGTTTTAATTGTGGTTTGAGAAGTAGGCGTGAATTAAAGATTCACAATACCTAATTCATGGTTATTGGTGGTCATGCTGATATATATGGTCCACATAAATCTCTTGCTGTCATATTGCATACAACATTTATCTGCAGCCGGCAAGTCTATATCATCTAAAAGTATAAATGCCGGGATGATATGGGCAGAGTTTACTTGGGTTATCTAGGACATCTTTGGATGTTAATGAGAAATCTTATACTTCTGATTATTAAGAAATATTAAACATCAAAACAGAAAGAAGAATTGAAGAAAATTGTATTAAAGTTTCTGAGAAAGATAATACTGAGAAGATAAAGTCTGTCAGCACTTCTCAGACATATTTATTACATGACTAATAAGGAACTAAAGAAGAGGATGAGTCAGTAACAACAACAGCTGCAAGTTCTGCAGTATCTTCCAAAAGAGAAACATCAATAGAACTCTGAATAGAAATCCCCGACAGTTGATGCAGCAATGAAGTAAATACTGGAGAACATAAACCTTTTGTAAAAATATCAGCCAATTGATTCTCTGAAGCAATATGTTGTACTGACAGAAATCCACTTGTAATTAACTCCCTGACAACAAGATAATGAATTTTTATATGTTTTGCCCTGGAATGAGAAATTGGATTAGCTGACAAGTAAATAACACTTGTATTGTCACAATATAAAGTAATTGGTTTAGCTAAAGCAATATGTAACGCAGAAAGAATTGAAGAAAGCCACTCTAACTCAACAGTTGCTACTGACAAGCAGGGACGGAGCCAGAAATATTTTTCAGGGGAGGCTAATTAGGCAAAACATAAACTCAAGGGGGGCTAACTAACAATTTTTTCTTCTAAATAACAAAAGTTCCAAAGGGTTTATAATGAATTAACCAGAAACAGGGGAGGCGGGGGCCACCCATGAACTACACTAAGCTCCGCCCCTGATGACAAGCCCTTATACTCTGCTTCAGCTGTAGACGTAGAAACAGTAGGATGCTTTTTACTGGACCAAGAAATCAAAGAAGAACCCAAAAATATTGCATAACCACTAGTATACCTAGATGTTTCTGGACGATTCCCCCAATCAGAATCTGTGTAAGCTGTTAAATTTGTAATATCTCCCTTCCTCATTATGATACCAAGATCTATGGAACCTTTTAAATATGTTAATATCCTCTTTACTAACAAAAGATGAACATCTATAGGGGTATGCATATACTGACTGACATAATTAACAACAAAGCATATATCTGGTCTTGTCAAACATAAGTATTGAAGCATTCCCACAATAGTTCTATATTCAGAAGCATTTGACAATTAAACACCGTCATGTATTGACGCTCTTGGACCCTTAGCAACTGGTGTACTAGAAGGATTACATTCAAGCATCTTTGCGTTGTCCAACAATTCCAATGTCTATTTCCTTTGAGTAAGCAAAATACTATCAATTGATCTAGTAGCTTCAAGTCCCAAGAAAAAATGCAAATCTCCTAAGTCTTTCATTGCAAAACAAGCACTTAAATAAGAAATCAAATGAGAAAGAAAACTTTCTGAAGACCCAGTAAGGATTATATCATCAACATATAATAGAAGAATCATCATCTCAGACCCAGCAACATAAACAAACATAGAAAAATCAGAAACTGTCTTCACAAAACCATAAGAAAGTAAGGCAGTACTAAATTTCTCAAACCAAGCCCTAGGTGCTTTCTTTAGGCCATATAAACTTTTCTTCAAATGAAAAACTTTATTTTGAAATTCAGCACTTTCAAAGCCAGGTGGCTCTTTCATATAAACATCTTCTGTTAAATCCCCATGCAAAAATGCATTTGAAACATCCAATTGTTTGATTTTCCATCCCTAGTAATAGCTATAGTTAAAACTATCCTTATTGTGGTTGCTTTTACAACAGGACTAAAAGTCTCACCATAATCAACACCATCCTGTTGATCAAATCCTAGAGCCACTAGTCTTGACTTGAGTCTATCAATAGTGCCATCTGACTTTAATTTAACCTTGTATACCTATTTACATCCTAAGATGTTCATATGTTGTTCAGGATCAACTAATTCCCATGTTCCATTTCTAAGTAATGCACAATTTTCATCTCCCATTGAATCTTTCCACTCAGGAATTAATAGCAGTTTTGAAAGATTTTGGTTCTGTAGGAATGGACAATAAAGAAGTAAAGGCAGCTGGAAGAGGATGTTTTACAGAATGATGAGAGACATGATCAGTAAAAAATTTTGGTTTTGAAATACCTGACTGAGATCTTGTGATAATAGTAGTAGAAGGAGCAGAAGATGTTTCAGTAAGAAGTTCATTAACAGGGGAAAAATCATAACAAGAAGGAGCTGTGAAGTAAAACTCAGATTCTGAGAAAATGACATGTCTTGAAATATGAGTTCTTTTAGTTACAGGGTTAAAACACATTTATATCCCTTATGTAAAGAACTATATCCAATAAACACACATCTAACTGATTTAGGAGACAATTTATCAGTCCTAGAAGAACCCAAAAAAGGATAACAAACACAACCAAATACTCTTAACAAGGAATAATCTGGTTGTTCATTGTACTAAACTTGAAATGGAGATTTATTTTGAAGAACTGGAGTTGGTGTTCTGTTTATTATAAAAGTATCAACTAAAAAGGCATCATACCAAAAATCTTTTGGACAAGAAGAATTAAAAAGAAGAGTATTTCCCATTTCAATAATATGTCTATGCTTCCTCTCAGCAAGACCATTTTGTTCAGGAGTTTGAGGACAAGAAATCCTCAATTGGATACCACAAGAATCAATAAAAGATTTTAAAAAACCTTTAACCAACTCACTAGCACCATCAGTTTGAAAAGCTAAGATTTTTGTTTTGAATAAATTTTCAGCAAGAGTTTTGAAATGTTTAAAACACTGTAAAGCTTCAGACTTTACTTGCATTGGATATATCCAATGAAATATGCTAAAATCATCAACAAACAAGATATAATATCTATAACCAGACAAAGAAGCCACAGGAGCAGGACCCCACTCATAACAATGAATCAATGCAAGTGGAGAAGAAGCATGAGAAGTAGAAAGACTAAAAGGGAGTCTCTTGATCTTAGCAAGCTGACAAGGATGACACAAAATTTTGGAAACAAAGGATTTAAATGAATATGCTTATTATGATAGCTGATCAACTATTTTAGAAGAGGGATGACCTAACCTGCTATGCCAAACCTTAGGGGAATCAAGAAGAGATGAGAAAGCAAATTGCATTCTAGGTGTAGAAATTGGATACAAATTATGAACCATCTCTCCTTTAGCCAACAAATCATGACTAGATAAAAAGTAATCTCATATCCAAAAGGATAAAAAGTAATGTAACAATTTTTTTTTTTAGTAAACCTATCCACTGATAATAGATTGTGTTTTATAGCAGGCACATGACAAAATTTCAGCTAAAGTAAAACTTGATGTTGGAGTATCAATAGAGGAAGTACCAGTTAGAGATATAGACAAAGGCTTACCATTGCCAATAACAACTTGCTCCTTGCCTTTGTAGATGGAAGTATTTTGAAGAATAGAAGCATCACCAGTCATGTGTGATAAAGCTCCACTGTCAGTTATCCATACAATACTAGAAGAAGGATAATCATTCATAGCTGAAAAGGCTTGCTGAGAAGAACCAGATGAAATAACAGAAGGATATTGTGGTTGAACATTAGCAGAAGAAAAATTAGCTTGATTAGCAGCAAAATTAGCTTGATTAGTGCTACTTTAACTTCCAGTAGAAGGTGGATGATATCTAAAGAAACACCTGGTAGCAGCATGGCCATTCTTCTTGCATATTTGACAAAAAACCTTAGAAAAATCTGTATAAGGACTCCTATCACCATTTCCAATTGAAGTAGAACCATTGTGTTGAGTAGAACTAGATCCATGTTGAAATTGACTATTATTGTAGTTACCACCACCTCCATTTTTACCATTACCTCCATTCCTTCTATTTAGATTGTTATAAGGATTAGAACCATTTCTTGCAAAGTAACCAACTGAATTTTGTTCATCATACAAAGTGGAATTGTGTTGTTGTCTTTCAGTAAGAAACTGCTCATGAGATAGCAATTTAACTTTTACTTCACCATAATAATAAGGCTTCTCCCTACTTTGTGAAGAGATGACAAAAATATCATAGTCACTGCCTAACCCATTAAGCACAAACATCATTAAATCTTCATCACTTACTTTTTCACCAATTGCAGCCAAAGAATCTGCAATAGACTTGATTTTTTGTAGATATTGAACAATAGACATGTTCCCTTTATTAATTCCATTTAATTGAGTTCTTAACATACTCTTTCTTGCTACAAACTGTGTCTTAAAACTCATTTCAAGATAATCCCAAATTTGTTTAGCTGTGGATAAACCAAGAACATCACCATTAACAGTTGGAGTAAAGGTTTCCTTTAAACAAGTAGAAACAAATCTATCTAATCTCCTCCAAGATACCGACTCCGGATTAACAACTTCAACATTATCTACCGTGACTTTATGTGGTGGTTCAATGATATCACCATTAACATATCCATAAAGATCACATGAGAAAAGAACACCCTCAAATTGATCTCTCAAAAGCAAAAAAAATGTTGAATCAAGTTTCATGGAAACAAAATTGGAAATATTTGTAAATGGAAGTGAGCAAGAATTACCAGCGGAAGACATTGTAGTAGGTTCTTGAGAAATATTTTCCAGATCTGAATGTAAAGAAGTACTATTAATTGTACGATTTCGACTGTTGCGATTGATGATATTGCTGCTGTTGTTATTGTATGTAGATCGTCTAGTTGTTACCATAAACTTCTTCCAAGAACCCTAGAAATCGAAACTTGGGAAAAAAATTTTGATTTGTAATTACCCAGATCGATGAAAGCTAAAAATTATTGTGAAAAATTGTTGAGCTTGAAGTAAACAATGATGAAAGATCGAACCAAAACTGATACAATGAGAAATCTTATACTTCTGATTATTAAAAAATATTAACCATCAAAACAGAAAGAAGAATTGAAGGAAATTGTATTACAGTTTCTGAGAAAGATAATACTGAGAAGATAAAGTCTGGCAGCACTTCTTAGATATATTTATTACATGACCAAAGACTTGTCTGAAATAGACAAGCTAACTGAGCTATTCAGACACTGAGTCAAGTCAAGTAAGATTGACTTGACACTATTCCTATTAGTTAAGCTGAGAAACAACTTTACATGGGATACACTGGATCAAGGCCAACCTTAAGTAATGCGTCACTTTTCTGATTCAACCAGGTCAAAGCCGCCAAATACCGCAAAATGTTTGTTTTAGACTTAGAAGTTTATCATCTGAGGTCTTTTTTGTCTATAATGTGATTGTTCTTTCTGTGTTCGCATGGAAGACTCTGAACCAGAACTTATAGAACGTATATTCATTTCCTTTGGAGAAAAAAATGAACCCATGTATGAAAATGGGCAAACTAAAATCAGATACTAGCTGTCGAATGTTTTGGCAAGATATACATGTATAAGAAGACTTGAGTTGTGGGATGAGATTTAAAATACAAATGCCTTACAGATTTTGTAGTATCTTCAAAATCTCGTGGATATGATTCTCAGGTTGGAACGAATTGTTATAGATGTACTGAATCGTAAGGTTTTTGTCAAGAACACAAGTGTCTCGTCCACAAAAATTTATCTAGTGTTTCTAGGAAAAGATAAAAGACTTCTTATTCCTTTTGGACTTCTGGAAGCAATAAAAAGTGATTTACTTATTTTTCCTTTTGGACTTGTCGAACCGAAAAAGGTAAAAAGTTGGTTTTGAAACAAGACTTCAGAATAACTTTTAAAGACAAAAAATGTTACCTTTTTGAGAAGCAAAATATTTTCCTTTTGACTTTTGAGATTAAATTATGACTTTTGAATTTGACTTCTGCTTCTGGAAGTCAATCCCAGAAATTGAAGTATTTTTGCTTATTGGAAGACCATCCCTAATGTAAGAAGCCAACTTATTTGGATACCGCTTATAAAATTAGTCTTCCACTTCTGTAAGCTAAAAAATTAGAAGTTAGTTTGGAGATACAATTTCAGAATTTCTAGAAGAAAAAAGTTAACTATCTGAGAAGCAAATCGTTTTTGATTCGAGATGCAAAAGCTTGTTTGCTTTTAATATCCCAACACCCTATTTGCTTCACAAAAAGTTGAATTTTATGTTTTTAGAAGGCGTTTTAAAACGACGTCACTAAAATAATTTCTGGCTTTTCGCCTTCTAAATGTCAGAAAGAAACTACTCGAAGAGTATCCAAATACTCTGTAAAAGTAAATATCTTTATTTCATTATAGTATTCGATGCCATCGTATTGATAAGTTTAGAATATCAATATGCTGGACCATTGACCGTTATATACCATTATAGTTTTTCTTGTTTAGGAATGTTTGTGATTTTCTTATTTTATATGATGATGATATTCTTTGTTAGAATTTCTATAATAAGGTCATTATCTCATTCAGAACAACGACATTCACATTCCTTTCAATTAGATGACTTGAAGATTGCAATCATTTTGTTGAAAATCGTCATTTGTGTGTTGCGTTTCCTGTAACTTTAGTGACAGATATACTAATGTTCATTGTTAGCATTTCTAACTATGTTTCTTTCAAATGCATTATTTGTTTCATAAAGAATAATTTCGACAAAGTTTGATAATATATTTCTATAATCTTTGTGTGTTTATGAAATGTGTCTCATGTGTTGTGAATCTTCTTAATATATTAAAATATAAAATAGATCGAATGTTTGTTGAACATTTCCTTATGCAACAAGTTTCAACATCTGCACAATAAGGTTTTTCCTCGTATCCAACTTAACGCCGCTAAAACAACATAAACTAAAGGTTATAATTGCGCCACAATCGATGCAGCAAAGGTCATTTTTCACTTGAACGTTGGTTTCGGTCTTACATGTTCTTGTGTCTATTATGGTGGTGACTCGGTTGTCCGTAACCTTCACATGTGTCTCTCTAGAATCGGAATCCTTTACAAGATAGTATATAACCACGGTTCCCATAGTATTTGAGCACTACAGAGAAAGAGATGCATGAAGAAAATGTTAAGGGATCTCACGATATGAAGTTGGAACAAACAAAGTATCATCATAATCAACAAACACAATATAAAATAATAGAAAATATTTGATCTTTATATCAAATTCCGATTCCCTAAAATCACATTACTTTAATATTCGCTGCACTAAATCAATCACAACAGCAAACAAAACTCAAAATCATTGAACATAATTATGATTAAAACTTAGGTAAAGTTTAAAAAAAAAAGGGAAAAACAAGAGAAACCAAAATCAGAGGAGTGACTTAATACTGAATTTAGGAGGGAGAGTTTTGATTTTTATTGAAGAAAACTTACCAATTCGGTTTGATCGACGACGATGGAGAGAGAATAGCCGAGCTGATTGGAGTTATGAAGCTATATCTTCTATAAATAACGAGACAAATACGTGGAGAGAGATAAATTAAACGGCGGAGGCAGATATCTCCAAGTAGAGTACAATTTTCAGCTAGAGAAGTAAAGAGAGTAGCAAACCCTAAATTCCCTTAAACCAAACATCAACAGTTCCCTCGTTCTCTGATTATCAACAATAAAAATCATGGAAACAACTACTGATGTTTCAATAGCCGAATCGACAGGAACAAGAAGATATTCACACTATGATTTTATCTCTCACAATATTAAGTTTTAGTGTGTCTCTCATATGCTTACCTGAATTGTGGAAGGCTTTTCCAGGTGAATCCATTATTCATTTCCACTTCCATGTAGATATTTATTTTTTTATCTATCTATCTATCTATAACTGTTTTATACAGGAACAATTTAAAATTTAACATGCCGAATTCATTCCTATTTCTAATCTAGTCGTTGTGATGATTTTGGAGCTTAAATCCACTTTTCAAGAAAATTTGTGAATTACCAACACAATCCACGCAATAATATTTTGAAATATTACAATCTAAACTCTCTTTCATGGTTCCTTAAAATTTAACTTTTCCTAGGAGGCCGACACAAAACACGTGCTCAGGTCAGATCAAAAAAGAAAGCCACTATTAACTTGTTTCAGCTTCGAATTCAAGCAGTTGTTTAAATCAGACGCTCAATAGGGTAACACGACAAGACTTGGCCTAATACCCTTTTTTATTTTCAATGCCTACCCTTTTTTATTTTCAATGCCTCTGCTTTTTTCCTGTAAAAGAAGAAAATAATAATAAATCATGTCCGGCGACGACACATGCCTCTGTTTTTTTTATTGTTTCTTCGAATCTTCGAATCATCATAATCCTAAAGAAACAAAATAAGACCTGCAATCGAGATGATCATCATCTCACCTTAATTGAGTAAAAGAGATGGGGTAAGACATGGATTAAGAGGAGCAGTAAGAGAAAAAAATGATGACTGAATTATGAGAATTCTAGTGCGGGTACGATCGTTAGTCCGCGAGAATTTTAGAGGGATAAAATAAGGAGTACTCGGAAATAATTATTATTATGAATAAAATAATAAAATTGCTAGAATGTTGAAAACAAACATCATTTTCAAAAACCCTATGTACCGGCACTTGAAGAAAATATAGAAATAAAGCTCTATTTAATGACCACTATCAGATAGCTTGAAAAAATAAACATGTTATTAGCCTAATACCTTTTCTTATTTTACAGAATCGTTACTGTACTTTTTTTCTTTTAATAGAGGAAAAAAAAACTATCTCTGTTTCTTGAAAAGTTAATACTTTCACTTTTTCATTTTAACATAAAAATAGACAAAATTAAAAGAGTGAGAGTATCTCTTTTTCAGAAAGAAAGAGAGTATATAATACAAAAAAATAAAGGGGGTTGTGATAAGATGTGAAAAGCGGTACCAGGATGTGTGAGTTTTGAGCCCCGCTTTTGATCAAGATTCCGCATGAAATTGAGATTTGGCCTGAGCTAGAATTTGGAAATTGACTTGGATTTAGAAGTCCCATAAATCGGCTATCAATTTTTTTTTCCAAAACTCTATATCTTTGTCTTTTTCGCTTGAACCCATATTATTATTCTTTATAAAATTTCACCATTAGTTCTTTATTAATGTTTTCAAAAATAAGATCAACTATAAGAAAACAATGGAAAATGAATAAAATCAGAGTCAAAACTACCAAATACTTAGAATTTTGATAAAATTAATGATGAAAAGAATGAATAACCATGAACTCGACGGGTATTATCTCGGGCACGATGAGGACCTGGAACCGAATTAATTGGGTCCGGTCAAGGTAATTGGGTATCTATTGACAGCCGTGTCGTCCTGGGCTAACTTCTTATGCACCTCCAGGGAAAAAAACTTTAGGATTTAGCCACATTTTCGTCGCCCTATTAGGGGGAAGAAAAAGGTATGCTAAAGATGAAAGACTTGAAAAAACTTAAGATTATGGCCCCCATAAAACACACGTACTTACATTAGATAAAATATATTGCTTTTGATGGCTTAGATTCGTCTGCTGTCAGAAAAAAAAAGCGCTAATAGCTTTGTTTCTACCGTGTATAAAATACACGCACGTGAGGCCCATTAATCAAGCCCGCCTAGCCCGTGAAAGAAGATTCGAGAAGTTTCCAGAAGTGTTGTTGCCCAAGTTGCTTGTACATCAAGTTTATATCAGAATTAGGATTACACAAACTATATAAATACATGTATCATAAACCCTAAGAATATATGGAATTGTAGGTTAGCAAACCGAAATTATTGTAACCTCATATCAATACAATACTCTCCCTATGGGATTCCTCCATGGATGTAGACAACACTTGCCGAACCACGTTGAATCTTTGTCTTCTCTATTTCTTTTTCAATTCGTTTTCTAGCCCTAATCACATCATCATCATCACATCGCGGAAGAAATCTTGCACGGATTCCATGCAACATCAGCAAGAAAGAATAAAAAGTTTAGGGTTTCAGAAAAACCGTTACGGCAGTTGAAGAAATTGTTGCGAAAGAGTTGAAGAAACTGTTGCGAGCTTAAAGAAACTGTTGCGAAATAGTTGAAGAAACCGTGACAAACTGTTGAAGAAAGCGTTGCAAAAACCTAATCTTCGTCCAACCTCACGTACATCTCCAGATCAAGCAAGTCTTCACCATTAGATTCATAAGATCTAATCCATAGGATATGTCCAGCCTCCGATTCAGCTCACGGTTCATCAAACAGGTTCAGCAAGGGACACGTGTCTTCGGTCCAACGCGGCCCAGACCGTTCGGGTCTAACCAGTTGCCACGTCAGCCTAAGGCAACCAGTCATCGTCTTACACGTCAGCTGAACCGGTACAGTCAGCATCTGCCATGACAATGACGACTCAGCCACGTCAACATCAATTCGGTCCAGTAAGCACGCCACGTCAGCAACTATGTCCACTCACCACCTGACATATAAGCAGTCCTATGTGCTCAACGTATGCCACGTTAGCAAAGCATTCCAATCAGCGATTGCCACATCAACATGATGACTAGTCAGCAGTTAACATCAGCGGATTTGCACTTTCATCACTGCCACATCTGCAACAACACACGCGCTTCATGAAAATCTTGTTTAGTCAATAACTTCTTTGTTTTAAGCCCGAATTGAGTGATTTTTGGCTCGTTAGTGTCTTCTTTCAATTCCCTATATCATGGAATCAAAAATTCCAGTGTCAAAGAAACTTTTATATGCACTTGGGGAAAGCAACATGATCGAGTTCGAGGTTCGTGGATATCGACATGATCGAGTTCGAGGTTCGTAGATAGCGGCATGATCGATTTTGATATGATCATTGCTTAGACCCTTCAATATTTAGACTTGCATCACTTCGCAAGCACCTAAAGCCTCACCTTTCACATGAGCACTTAAGTCTTGCTTTTATCGCAAGCATAAAATCTCGTCTTGCACGCGAGTATGAAAGACTTGCACCTTGGAAAGCATAAAGTCTCGTCTCGACCACGAGCCCAACGCGCTATGTTGGTCCAAATACTCGTACTCAACACAAGCAACAACCATCCTTCCCGAGCAGCGAGCGCTTCAGCCTTGTTACGTTGCGAGTAAAATGCCTTGCCTTAGCCGCAAACACACTACATTCTCTTCAAGATTCGACTAGCTCTCGAGCATCACAAGTCCAATACTTGGAAAAAATTCTCGCTTAGCAAGTGAGAAAATTTATTGCACGTTAATAAAGTTCGGGGCATCTTTGTAATATCTCTACAAACACTTGGGGGCGAGTTACGTCATCAACAGTCGACACAGAAGGAGAAACAAACTTCTTAACCCCCAACAAGTTGGAGATTAAGAGGGGGGCGATGCTTGTATCGTGTATAAAATACACAGGAGGCCCATTAATCAAGCCCGTCTAACACGTGAAAGAAGATTCCAGAAGTCTTGTTGCCCAAGTTGCTTGCACATCAAGTTTATATCAGAATTAGGGTGATACAAACTATATAAATACATGTATCATAAATCCTAAGAAGATATGAAATTCTAAGTTAGCTAACCATAATTATTGTAACCTCATATCAATACAATACTCTCCCTATGGGATTCCTCCGTGGATGCAAACAACACTTGCCGAACCACGTTAAATCTTTGTCTTCTATATTTCCTTTTCATTTCATTTTATAACCCTAATTCACATCATCATCAAATCATCGTATTTAGTGCCTAAAAGTTAATTTGGGTACAAACAAACTTGTTTCAACTTCACATTCAAGCAGTTGCTTAAATCAGATACCCCAAAGGCCATTGTTGTGGTAACACGCCAAGAGTTGGCCTAACATCCGTTTTTATTTTTACACAGTCTTTTTCTTTTTCTTTTTTGATAGAGGGAAAAATAAAAATCATGTTTGGCGTCGACACAGACACCACAATTCTTTTTTTTTTTT
>NW_020647026.1:0-499 GCF_003573695.1 Papaver somniferum | reverse complement strand
GATGTAGCCAAGAACAACCTGCCGACAACCATTTGCAATGCAGTAGACATTTGCTAATGGCCGGCAAGTCATCCTTGGCTGCATTGTACTATCAACCTATTCATTCAAGTCGTTTAGATGAATTTGACTAGCCATCTAATGCAACTATTTGATATTTAAATGAATGAAAGAAACTCCAAAACTACTACTACTACTTGTGCCAAATGATGCTGTTTTCAACTGCTATTTATAGATAAAAACTAGGCCAAACTAGTTGAGACATGAGAGTTAAGATATGCAGTGGTTTTTGCTCATGATATTCTTTCTTTCTTGTTGGGAACTAACTAGAGAGAAAAAGGAGTGTGAGCACTCCAAAAGGGGTTAGTTAGTGTGATCCCACTCAAGGGCTTGCAATACCCCATGAAAAAACATCTTCAGAAGGGAAAATATTTCCGTATCTTTCAAAAGAACAAACACTCCAAATTTGGTTACAATAGCTGTTTCCCTATACAGCAAGATT
>NW_020647025.1:0-332 GCF_003573695.1 Papaver somniferum | reverse complement strand
GATGTGTCACGTCGTCCTGACCAGGAAGGGGTCCTGCTAAACGAGGATTCAATTGGTGAGTGTTGAGGTTGCATCTTCGAAAAAACACCGCCTTTGGGATCACCATCCCAAAAAGAAACCAGAATAACATAGCCAGCATTGATTTCAACATCATGATGGTTCAAAAGAGCCTTCATTTTCCTAGTAAAATAAGAAACCCAAAAGTAGATCAAGTTACAAACTAACATCACATAGACACAGAACATATCAGATAGGGATGGTAACATTAAATCCAAATACAAACACAATATATAAGAGGTGGGAATGCAAGATTGAAGCTATATAACCTATAA
>NW_020647024.1:0-397 GCF_003573695.1 Papaver somniferum | reverse complement strand
GATGAAACTGCAACCTATCACTTAACTCAAGTTGCAAGATTACCATATATACATACCCGATGTTCTGGTCCGGGCCAGGTTCGAGGTGTCAAATATATCATATTGGATGAAACTGCAACCTATCACTTAACTCAGGTTTCAAGATTACCTTATACAGACCCGATATTCTCGTTCGGGCAGGTTCGAGGTGTCAAATATATCTGATTGGATGAAACTGCAACCTATCACTTAACTCAGGTTGCAAGATTACCATATACAAACCCGATGTTCTGGTCTGGGCCAGGTTCGAGGTGTCAAATATATCAGATTGGATCAAAATGAAACCTATCACTTAACTCAGGTTGCAAGATTACCATATACAGACCCGATGTTCTGGTCCGGTCCAGGTTCTAGGTGT
>NW_020647023.1:0-320 GCF_003573695.1 Papaver somniferum | reverse complement strand
CATATACAGACCCGATGTTCTGGTCCGGGCAAGGTTCGAGGTGTCAAATATATCATATTGGAACCTATCACTTAACTCAGGTTACAAGATTACCATATACAGACCCGATATTCTGGTTCGGGCCAGGTTCGAGGTGTCAAATATATCATTTTGGATGAAACTACAACCTATCACTTAACTCAGGTTGCAAGATTACCATATACAGACCCGATGTTCTGGTATATTCCAGGTTCGAGGTGTCAAATATATCAGATTGGATGAAACTGCAACCTATCACTTAACTCAGGTTGCAAGATTACCATATACAGACCCGATGTTCT
>NW_020647022.1:0-509 GCF_003573695.1 Papaver somniferum | reverse complement strand
ATATACAGACCCGATGTTCTGGTTAGGGCGAGGTTTGAGGTGTCAAATATATAAGATTGGATGAAACTGCAACCTATCACTTAAATCAGGTAGCAAGATTACCATTACATCCCGATGTTCTGGTCCGGGCGAGGTTCGAGGTGTCAAATATATCATATTGGATGAAATGGCAACCTATCACGTAACTGTTGTTGCAAGATTACCATATACAGACCTGATCTTCTGGTCCAGGCGAGGTTCGAGGTTTCAAATATATCAGATTGGATGAAACTGCAACTTATCACTTAACTCAGGTTGCAAGATTACCATATACAGACTCGATGTTCTGGTCCGGGCGAGGTTCGAGGTGTCAAATATATCATATTGGATGGCACTGCAACATATCACTTAACTCTTGTTGCAAGATTACCATCTACAGACCCGATGTTCTGGTCCAGGCGAGGTTCGAGGTGTCAAATATATCAGATTGGATGAAACTGCAACCTCACTTAACTCAGGTTGCAAGATTA
>NW_020647021.1:0-374 GCF_003573695.1 Papaver somniferum | reverse complement strand
AGGTGTCAAATATATCATATTGGATGAAACTGCAACCTATCCCTTAACTCAGGTTGCAAGATTACCATATACAGACCCGATGTTCTCGTCCGGGCGAGGTTCGAGGTGTCAAATATATCAGATTGGATGAAACTGCAACCTATCACTTAACTCAGGTTGCAAGATTACCATATACAGACTCGATGCTCTGGTCCGGGCGAGGTTCTAGGTGTCATATATATCAGATTGGATAAAAGTACAACCTATCACTTAACTCAGGTTGCAAGAATACCATATACAAACCCGATGCTATGGTCCGGGCGAGGTTTTAGGTGTCATATACATATCAGATTGGATGAAACTGCGACCTATCAGTTAACTCAGGTTGCAAGATT
>NW_020647020.1:0-705 GCF_003573695.1 Papaver somniferum | reverse complement strand
GTTAAATATATCAGATTAGATGAAACTACAACCTATTACTGAACTGAGGTTGCAAAATTACCATATACATACCCGATGTTATCGTCCATGCGAGGTTTGAGGTGTCAAATATATCAGATTGGATGAAACTGCAATCTATTACTCAACTCTGGTTGCAATTACCATATAAATACACGATGTTCTCGTCCCGGCGAGGTTCCAGGTGTCAAATATATATGATTGGATGAAACTGCAACCTATTACTGAAGTCAGGTTGCAATTACCATATACAGACACGATGTTCTCGTCCCGGCGAGGTTTGAGGTGTGAAATATATCCGATTGGATAAAACTGCAACCTATTACTGAACTCAGGTTGCAATTACCATATACAGACCCGATGTTCTCGTCCAGGCGAGGTTTGAGGTGTCAAATATACCAAATTGCATGAAACTGCAACCTATTATTGAATTCAGGTTGCAAGATTACCATATACAAACCCGATGTTCTCGTCCAGGCGAGGTTTGAGGTGTCAAATATATCAGATTAGATGAAACTACAACCTATTACTGAACTCAGGTTGCAAAATTACCATATACAGACCCGATGTTCTCGACACGGCGAGGTTTGAGGTGTGAAATATATCAGATTGGATGAAACTGCAACTTATTACTGAATTCAGGTTGCAAGATTACCATATACAAACCCGATGTTCTCGTCCAGGCGA
>NW_020647019.1:0-777 GCF_003573695.1 Papaver somniferum | reverse complement strand
CGCTAAAGGAAAATATTCGAAAATCTCTACCTCAGAGTAGTCTCCAGAATCAGATCCGTCCTGCAATCTTGAGTTAAACGTTTTCGAAAAAGGAGAGAGAAGGGAAAAAAAATATGTGCAAGACTCACCGATCCGCTTCCCGAAGAAGATCCAGTACTTCTTCCAGAAGAGCTACCTTTATTTTCCGAACTCTTCTCTTTCTCAGACTCTTCCCTGTCACGAGAGGGATCAACACCGCCGACCTCTACCGTAGGAGGTGTCGTTCCCTGACGGCGAGATGCAAATGTTCATAAACGAAATGAAGATTTACACGTTTAGTTGAACCAGCAAAGAGGTGACACCTACCTGAATATTGGAACAACTGAAAGACACGAGGGTCGCCGGGTCTGCCGAAATCCACCGGCGCGGTTCTTCGATCTTCGTTCCTTCGCCTGGGGACTGTCCATGTTACCAGGTGACTTTCGCTTAGCTGCAGAAGGATTCCTCAACATTGGATGCTTTGCCAAAACCTCAGGGGAGGGTCTACAACGTACGTTCGCCACCATGTGATTCACAAAACCGCGAATAGTAAGGAACTAATCTTTCCAGAACTCATTATACATGAAGGTCGTCAAAGAAATTCTTTCCAAGGGCAAGAAGGCTAGACGCGTACCCGGTGCAAGAACACTGGCATTGAGGACGACCGGCAACGGATTCTTTGAAGCAACCGGCTGACGAGCAAGAGGGATCCCTTGGTCGAAACCCATGTGACGAGCAACACGATCAATAGTATAGGAA
>NW_020647018.1:0-426 GCF_003573695.1 Papaver somniferum | reverse complement strand
CTGAGAAACTCTAAAAAGCTCAGGAAGACTCCAATAAGCTTTAAAAAGCTTAAATATAATAATACTCTGTAGCACTGGGATCTACAAGCTAGGAGATTTGATAAAGAATGATAATAACAAATCCCTACAATAGTGAAGATCAACTTTGAATGTTTTCTAAAAAGCCTTGAAAATTCTTAAAAACCCTGAAAACTATAAAAAGCCCTAAAATATCCAAAGAGCTCTGAAAAACTGTAAAAAGCTCTAAAAAAGCTTTAAGTTAATTATATTTCGTAGCCCTGGGATCTACAAGCTAGGAGATTCGAAAATGATAATGAAGATTATCTTTGGATGTTTCTTAAAAACCCTAAAAACACTAAAGAGCCCTGAAAGAGCTCTGAGAAACTCTAAAAAGCTCAGGAAGACTCCAATAAGCTTTAAAAAGCT
>NW_020647017.1:0-376 GCF_003573695.1 Papaver somniferum | reverse complement strand
GTGAACCTGATTTCCGTAAGTAAACTTGGGTGATTCCAAAGATCATTTTCCAAGTTAAGAAAACCCTAATAAATCTACCACAAGAACAACTAGAATAAATCTAGAGATATCTTGTTTAAAACTTCTCAAGGATTTTTACGAGATGCCTCAAAAGAATTTTTTATTTCCAGTCTCCGATTTCGACTAACAAGTGTTGGTATACGGTCGGAAACTGAAAATCTATCAAAACCTAGGGTTTATGATCAACAACTCTTGAATGGTTTTATATCAGAAGAGAAAACCTTAGAATAGACAAGAGGTGAAAAACCTAGATTACAAGTTGTATGATCAATCATGAAGATTAAATCCAACTTGGCTTTGTGATCCCTAATACAAA
>NW_020647016.1:0-1455 GCF_003573695.1 Papaver somniferum | reverse complement strand
GGGTATTGGTCTGGCGGTTTACAGCGTGCGGCGTACACTACGCCCGTTACAGGAAAGTGTCATAAGGGTGAGGCGGTTAGTAAATACAAGAAGTAATGGTGAAACGTTTCCTTCATTATGGAAACATCAATTCCAGGCTTTACCCCTTACCATTTTCTTCCATTTACTCAACCATTTCCACTTATTACGAGACCAGGGTACGTTTCGTTGCGACTTGTATAAATAGGTTTCACCTATTTCCACCAAAGAACAAGTTTTGGTCAGGAGCATACAACACTCAGAAATAATTTGTTAGCTTTCCCATCTGTTAGATTTCCATTTTCTGATACAAGTCGTTGAACAACTACTCTTCCAGAATCAACTATTCTGGTATCAACACTCTCTTTGCTTCCCTCCCCAAAATCAACCCTTCTCCTTCACTTTGTGACCGAAGCAAATCTGGAACAACCATATCTTGGTTTAGGCCGGATTTGTACAGATTGATCTCTCGAATCTAAAGTACTCCCGTGAAGTACATTGTTTAGGGTTTAGACTCCTTTCTCACCCACTCACGTGAAATTACCGAAATTAGCAGAAACCGTTTTCATCCTCAAACAGATCGATATTTGTAATTAGTGTGACTGATCCTAGTAATTGGTGTCGCCGATCACAAAAGAGTTGTGTAATCGATCCTTGTAATTGGTGTAACCGGTCCTAGTAATTGGTGTAACCGATCCTGGTAATTGGTGAGACCGATCCTAGTGACTCGTGTAACCGATCACAAGCAATACCATGAGTATATGGTAAACGGTCCTCGTAATTGACGTAACCGATCATGGTAACTACGTAACCAGTCCTGGTAACTTTTGTGTAAGATCACAAGTAATCCATATTAAGGTATAACTGATCCTAGTGGTTGGTAGAACCGATTGAACCCATGATTGTGATTTGATATTTGATCAATTACATAGTTGTCTTGGAATACAAATGAACCGATTCTAAACTTGCTTGGAAGTGTGGTACAATCGATTCCAAGATTGTAAATATGAAAGATGACTTACAAAGAAAAGATGTCAACATACTTTGAACACGAACAGTAACTCTTATATTTTATTGTTCAAAGTTATTCCTTAATTACTCAAGGATATCCCGGTCCGAAATAAATTAAGAATCTTTTAATTAAGGTTATTAGTTTTATATGCTTTAATTACCAGCAATTAAATGCATATCTCTAAAGAATAGAAATTAGTAATGTGCATTTACTAATTGGATATTTTCTATTGAGAGATTTCGGAAAATATTGGACAAAGCATTTCCAGGAATTATGAAAACCGATTTGGGCATTTATTGCATATCTTGAGAATACTTTCGGTTTTGTAAATTCCTTGGTGTCCAAACATCCTTGGTCTATAAATACCTAAGTTTGCATTCCTATCAAACTATCCTAAGAGTCAGGCAAACTTCTTTTTTTTTTTT
>NW_020647015.1:0-886 GCF_003573695.1 Papaver somniferum | reverse complement strand
GAACAAGGTGTTCTTGAATATGGTCTGACTTGGCGTTCCATAAGATTGTGCGACAGAACGTGGTGTGCCATAACATAGTGCATAGGAATATGGTGTGCCATAACTTGAAAGTCAAGAACAAGGTGTTGTGTGTCAGAACGTGGTGTGCCATAACATAATGTGTCGGGATATGGTGTGCCATAAAATGATATGTCCAGAATAAGGTGTTGTGTGTCAATACGTGGTGTGCCATATCATAGTGCGTCAGAATATGGTGTGCCATAACATGATATGTCCACAACAAGGTGTGCTTGAATATGGTGTGGCTTGGTGTGCCATAACATAGTGCGTCGGGATATGGTGTGCCATAACATGATATGTCCAAAATTAGGTATTGTGTGTCAATACGTGGTTCGCCATAACATAGTGCGTCAGAATATGGTATGCCATAACATGATATGTCCAGAACAAGGTGTGCTTGAATTTGGTGTGGCTTGGTGTGCCATAACATAGTGCGTCAGGATATGGTGTGCCATAACATGATATGTCCATAACAAGGTGTTGTTTGTCAGAACGTGATCTGCCATAACATAGTGCGTCGGGATATGGTGTGCCATAACATGATATGTCTAGAACAAGGTGTGCGTGAATATGGTGTGACTTGGTGTGCCATAAGATTGTGCATCAGAATATGGTGTGCCATAACATGATATTTCCAAAACCAGGTGTTGTGTGTCTGAATGTGGTGTGTCGTAACATAGTACGTCGAAATATGGTGTTCCATAACATGATATGTCCAGAACAAGGTGTTCTTGAATATGGTGTGACTTGGCGTGCCATAAGATTGTGCGACAGAACGTGTTGTGCCATAACATAGTGCGTAGGAATATGGTGTGCCATAACTTGA
>NW_020647014.1:0-1072 GCF_003573695.1 Papaver somniferum | reverse complement strand
GTATTGTTGGCAGAACAGGCAGTGGAAAATCAACCCTTGTTCAAGCACTTTTCCGCATAGTTGAAGCTTCTGCTGGGAAAATTCTAATAGATGGTGTCGACATATCAATGATTGGATTAGATGACTTGAGGTCCAGACTAAGTATAATTCCCCAAGACCCAACCATGTTTGAAGGAAATGTGCGAAGTAACTTAGATCCCCTCGAGGAGTACACAGACGACCAGATATGGGAGGTAACGGTTTTCTCTAAAGAAAGTACTTTAACATAATGATTTTTTAATTTACAAGCTTGAAGAGCATGATTGGGCCGGATCAACTATGACTAATGCAGTTTATTCTACCGTCATAGGCATTAGATAAGTGCAAGCTTGGAGATGAAGTACGGAGGATGGAGAAAAAGCTCGACTCCCCAGGTTTGTTTGTTCTTTCTGAAATTCAGCTAGGCATATTGTAACCCGTAAACTTGTATATATCTACCATATGCATTGGCTTTGTTGTCGCAGTTGCTGAAAATGGAGAGAATTGGAGTATGGGTCAGAGACAACTGGTATGCCTAAGTCGAGTACTACTTAAGAAGAGCAAAATCCTGGTTCTTGATGAAGCTACTTCATCAGTAGATACAGCAACCGATACCCTTATGCAGGAAACACTCAGGCAACACTTTTCAGAATCTACGGTTATCATAATTGCACATCGCATGACTTCTGTCCTTAACAGTGATGCTGTCCTTGTTCTGGATAAAGGTTGGTGAAAAACAATAGTCAGTCATATCATCTTCTTCTTTTTTTCATGTGTTTTATCATACCCTTAAGAGCATTTGATATGGAAATTAATTTTGGTATTTAACAGGCCAAGTCGTGGAATATGGCTCACCAAAGATATTGTTAGAGAACGAGTCATCTTGGTTCGCAAAGCTCGTTGCTGAACAAGTTCAAGCTTAAGTGCTTAACTGAATTTCTCATTTTTGAAGCAACCTAGTTGAATGTTGATTGACATTAAGTTCACTAGAAGGCATCTTGGAAAAGAAAAAGTTGCTGGGGGTGATTCGATCTCAGCCAGCATTCCTAAGATT
>NW_020647013.1:0-850 GCF_003573695.1 Papaver somniferum | reverse complement strand
ATCATCAACCAAGGAATCAATAGGAATATCACAATAAAGATGATTAGAAGAAACCTTATAGATAGAGTGTAATGTGTCTAAGTCGTTAGACTTAACTACAGTCTCTTCGGAATTAACACATTCTTCATAAGCATCATTGTTATAGCACTGATATGTCACACCGTCTAAAAGAATGGTGTCCTCAATCCTAAACTCATCCTTTTGAATAGGCGAGTGATCATTAACACGAACAGGAGATGGACTAAATACACCATCTTCACTTGGTATGACAATGTCTCTATTCCTATGATCACAACTATCAAGTTTATCATTATTCTCCATACACATTGATTCATTAGCTACAGAGGTTTCATCATAAATATCAAGAGTATTAGAGAAATTAAAACTTGTATCCTCGGTAAGACCACAATCTTTTACCGACTGTGTTAGTTGAGCAATCGACAAAGCATTTTGTTCATCAAGTTGAGCAATATAATCATGGCTTTATTATGCTCGGAAAAAAATAACTCATTAGCTTTGGTCTGTTCAGCAATTTCAATATTGAGGCGTTCTAAAAAAGATAGTTGTGATGCAGATGGGTCACAGTAAGATTGATCATTTCTTTCATACTGTGACAGAGAAGTGTGTGAATAATAATTGGAATCAACAAATTGTGGCTCATAACCAGGGTAAGGTTGGTAATGATTATAACCTTCACAAGGTCCGGAATTATCATACCTATGAGAATAATTACAATCATTATTTACACACTCGGCAGGTTCTTGATAATGAGAAGGTGCATATGCATACTCCTCAGGTGAAATATCAAATGACTCCTCTGTCTCAGCTCTTTTGGTAAGATTCCAAAAAG
>NW_020647012.1:0-1658 GCF_003573695.1 Papaver somniferum | reverse complement strand
CAAACTTAGTCTTGATTTGATCAATTCCGATCAATGGAATAATCAAAGAGTTATTAGGGACAACTTTCCATTCTTCCAATTCCCTTGTTTAACCCCGAAATACCCCTATTTTATGAAATTCTTGCTGATGATCGATTCGCACGGGGAATATTCCAACTAAGTGGTGATGCGATCAGAATAGCATTGGAGTATTCTCGTTGCGTAGCTGGGCTATAGTCCTCTTATCCTTATGAGGTGCGAAATGAATCGCACCGTGATAAGGTCATTGATTCTACCGAATATACTCTTGATAATTTCTTCAAAAATTACTATGTTGCAATTATGAAAAGCAATTTAACTAAATCGGTCGTTCGCTTAAGAAGAAAAGATGGTATCGGTGAAGATGATAGGATCATGCGAGATGTTGATTGGAATGACAAATCTAACAATTTTGCTCGCAGATCTAATGACTCGAGCTGGCTTAATTGACCTGTCATTCTAGAGGGTCCTTATGATTCTGGTAAAGCTGAGGATGGTTCTGATATTCCTTTTCCTGAAAAGTTTTCTTCTTACAAACCTTGGAAGTTTGAACTTTCCGAAGCTGAGACAAAGAAAGTGGTATGGGGCTTCGTATAAATGTTCTCAATTTCGCATAATTTCTTCCAATTTCTTATTGTCGTATAAATGTTCTCAATTTCGCATAATAATCCCACTTTTTGCAGACTGCTAAAAGGGCCAAAACTTCACACAATGCATCAGCTTCGCAGAATAATAAAGTAAGAAACATTCTTTTTGATTTTAACAATATTGTTTCCTCTGTTTCTTATCTTGATTATTCGCGTAGGTGAAATCTTTAGGTGATAAAAATTCAAGTAAAGGTAAGTATATTCCTAAAAGGCCTACGTCTAAATCTTCATCAAAAACGACATCTATAATGGATGATCTCTCTAGGAAGCGTAAAAGATATGATTCCTCTTCAAGTTCGGAGTCTAGTGAGGATGATATCTCTGTTTCTGATGATTCATCAACTCCTTCTTCTTTGAAAGAGTTAGTCCAATCTTTTTGCTGGAGTTCTCCTAACTGTTGTTGATAATGAAGAATTAAATCGTGCTTTTGGAATGGTTTATAAAATATGCGATGCTCCTACTTTAGATGATCCATCTCTTCGTGGAGCTGCCTATGCGATAAATCCAAACCTCCAATTCACAATCAGATCTTTGGTAATATTTGTAATCTTACCTTTTGACTTTTCTTTAGTCTTTCTTTATTCCTAATAGTAATACTTCCTTTTGTTCTCGCAGAGAGCCCGTTTATCTTATGTAATCTCCTCAGACCACCAAAGGAGACTTACTAAACTTGAGAAAGAAAATGCCAAGCTTAAAGCTGAGAATTCAACCAATTCTGGTTTGGTTCGCAGAGCCCGAGAAAGAAATGATGAACTCATTGGTATGTATCCTTTATTTTCCTTGTTCTTCTATTTTATGCAATAATTCACATTTCTTATTTTGTTATATTCGCAGACATGTATAACCTTTCGGATGAGGCTGCCAATCTTCCTGATGGTGAAACCCTTTTAGAACACCTTAATTCTTCTTTAAATAACTATCCCAACCAAGGATTTGAAAATATGAATTTGGAAGAATTAAGATTGAAATATGCTGCTCTTAGAAAAAGCCATA
>NW_020647011.1:0-1133 GCF_003573695.1 Papaver somniferum | reverse complement strand
ACAATTTATGAGTTGCAGTCACACTAATTTTTCTCAACCATGGCCATCTCTATCATTTGGACACACGGAAAATAATTTAACATGGCTAATACATGATTTGTAGTCACGTTTAATCTATGGTACCATGGCCATCCATATTTTTGGACACATGATAAACATTTTACATGGCCAATTAATAAGTCATGGATACTAAAAATTGGTAGCACCGTGGCTAAATTTTTTCGAAAGACAATCAAGTGTTTTGAATGTAGCTATTTGTTCACCTTTTTGACACATCAAGTGTTTTCAATGTAGCTATTGTTCACCTTTTGGACACATAGGATACCACAAAACATGGCGATAACCTTTATAAAATGACACAAAACGTATTCAACGTGGCAAATATTAGCTTTTAGTCACTCGAGAAAATTGCAATGTTTATCCTGTGTGGCAGAGATTATATTAAAATTATTATTAATCATTGATACAAAATGATCACACCATCAAAATTGATCCAAAATATTTTTTATTATCACATGAGGACATATCTTTGGTAAGTTGAGCAGAACTCGAAAAAACACCATTTCAGATGGAGATTCCATAATTAAAATTTTACATAGTAAATCCATAGTACCACGAATATTTATCTGTAACTAGACTGCAATCTTTATTCTCTTACTAATTCTCTTATTCAGTCCCCCATATTGCAGATCCGAAGCTTTAGAATTCTTCTTAATCTTCTTGGTCTTTGGGTATGTCATCACATTTATCTTCCTAGTCTTCTTAAGATTTAGTTTATTCTCTTTCCATCATCATGAAACTCAAATTATAACTTATTACTTTGGAACAGTTGTAGCTGTCAAAGACAACACTAGTACCAGTCAAAGCCAACACTGATACCCCATGAACGTTATAGCTTACAGACGAAAGGTTGGGATAGCTGGCCCTAAAGAAGTGCATGGAAAAACATTGGGAGTTTGGGACTATAGATAAAGTATATTGATAAACTACTGAAACTGATATATTAGAATGACATTCTCTACTGTTAAGAAAAACTAAGAAACAAAAGTTCTTCATTTTGTTAGGTGCATTACCTTGTTATGTTGTCGTCGCATACTACCTAATAGCTACGAGGTACCATCTGATAAAAAAAA
>NW_020647010.1:0-1105 GCF_003573695.1 Papaver somniferum | reverse complement strand
ACAATTTATGAGTTGCAGTCACACTAATTTTTCTCAACCATGGCCATCTCTATCATTTGGACACACGGAAAATAATTTAACATGGCTAATACATGATTTGTAGTCACGTTTAATCTATGGTACCATGGCCATCCATATTTTTGGACACATGATAAACATTTTACATGGCCAATTAATAAGTCATGGATACTAAAAATTGGTAGCACCGTGGCTAAATTTTTTCGAAAGACAATCAAGTGTTTTGAATGTAGCTATTTGTTCACCTTTTTGACACATCAAGTGTTTTCAATGTAGCTATTGTTCACCTTTTGGACACATAGGATACCACAAAACATGGCGATAACCTTTATAAAATGACACAAAACGTATTCAACGTGGCAAATATTAGCTTTTAGTCACTCGAGAAAATTGCAATTTTTATCCTGTGTGGCAGAGATTATATTAAAATTATTATTAATCATTGATCCAAAATATTTTTTATTATCACATGAGGACATATCTTTGGTAAGTTGAGCAGAACTCGAAAAAACACCATTTCAGATGGAGATTCCATAATTAAAATTTTACATGGTAAATCCATAGTACCACGAATATTTATCTGTAACTAGACTGCAGTCTTTATTCTCTTACTAATTCTCTTATTCAGTCCCCCATATTGCAGATCCGAAGCTTTAGAATTCTTCTTAATCTTCTTGGTCTTTGGGTATGTCATCACATTTATCTTCCTAGTCTTCTTAAGATTTAGTTTATTCTCTTTCCATCATCATGAAACTCAAATTATAACTTATTACTTTGGAACAGTTGTAGCTGTCAAAGACAACACTAGTACCAGTCAAAGCCAACACTGATACCCCATGAACGTTATAGCTTACAGACGAAAGGTTGGGATAGCTGGCCCTAAAGAAGTGCATGGAAAAACATTGGGAGTTTGGGACTATAGATAAAGTATATTGATAAACTACTGAAACTGATATATTAGAATGACATTCTCTACTGTTAAGAAAAACTAAGAAACAAAAGTTCTTCATTTTGTTAGGTGCATTACCTTGTTATGTTGTCGTCGCATACTACCTAATAGCTACGAGGTACCATCTGATAAAAAAAA
>NW_020647009.1:0-1184 GCF_003573695.1 Papaver somniferum | reverse complement strand
TTTTATGAACTCTTTCTTTTTTGGTTGGCTTTGTCTTTTTATTTGATTCAAGATAGATGAAATTTGTTAGGATTCGGATTAGTTATGCATGGTCTTTCATCCTTCTTCTATTGTGAAATTTGACTTCCTTCATATTTTCTTGAATCAACGTGTATAGAAATGCAATTTTCACTAGACGTTATGCATTAGAACATATTATTTGTGACTACAATACATTTTTCAAACTTTTTCTGTTAAAGATGAGTTTATCTAGTTTAAAATTTAGTTTCAGAAATAAATTTCAGACATATAACGAAGTGTGTAGACTTTTTTGAGTTAACGTATATAAAATTCAACATTTTCATGATCTCTTTCTTTTTGTGTTGGCTTTGTCTTTCTATTTGATTCAAGATAGATGAAATTTGTAAGGATTTGGATTAGTTCTGCATGGTCTTTCATCCTTCTTCTAGTGTGAAATTTGACTTCCTTCATATTTTCTTGAATCAACGTACAGAGAAATGCAATTTTTGCTAGATGTATTTCCTTAGGACATATTAATTGTAATTATAATACATTTTTTAAACTTTTTCTGTTAAAAATGAGTTTATCTAGTTTACAATTTAGTCTCAGCAATCAATTTCCGACTTATAACGAAGTGTGTAGACTTTTTTAGGTTAACGTATATAAAATTCAACATTTTTATGATCTCTTTCTTTTTGTGTTGGCTTTGTCTTTGTATTTGATTCAAGTTAGATGAAATTAGTTAAGATTTGGATTAGTTCTGCTTGGTCTTTCATCTTTCTTATATTGTGAAATTTGACTTCCTTCATATATTCTTGAATCAACATACATAGAAATGCAATTTTTACTAGACATACTACTTTAGAACATATTAATTGTGATTACAATATATTTTTCAAACCTTTTCTGTTAAAGATGAGTTTATCTAGTTTATAATTTAATCTCAGAAATCAACTTCCGACTTATAACGAAGTCTGTAGAATTTTTTGAGTTAACGTATAAAAAATTCAACACTTTTATGACCTCTTTCTTTTGTTGTTGGTTTTGTATTTCAATTTGATTCAAATAGATGAAATTTGTTAGAATTTGGGTTAGTTCTGGCTGGTCTTTCATCCTTCTTGTATTGTGAAATTTGACTTCCTTCATATTTTCTTGAATCAACGTACATAGAAATGCAATTTTTA
>NW_020647008.1:0-1534 GCF_003573695.1 Papaver somniferum | reverse complement strand
AGCTTTGGAACAAAACTAGCCTGTGAGTAAAGAAAGAAAAAGAACAAAAGATACTTTTATTATTTGTCCGTCTCCCTCTATCTATACTACGACTGCCTACTGGCTTATATTAGCTACCTCAAATGTATTCAGATGTTTATCTTCTCGATATCAGCTTTTGTTTGTGATATTTATATTTCAAAGAAAGATTGTTGTATAAATATGGAGCAGCCAACCATCCTAATGTTGGCCTTGCAAGTAATGGAAATTTTGATTTTCTGAATATGAGAATGATTAGACAATCAATGGAAACCAATGATGACAGACTGTTAATACACATAGGGAAGTTATCTTCAGAGGTGAAGGCGGTTACAGCAATACAAGATTACTGTTGATTGCCGAGAATGGGTCTTCTAAATAGCAATATTAACAACTTGGACAATCTCCTCTTGGCCTTTTCATCTCTAAACGAAGGTGATAAAAGATAGAAAAGGTGGCAGCTGCAATAAAGATCACTGCAAGCACCCCCACCCACGATAGATCGACTAATTCACAAAAAATTATTTACAGCTGCAACTTCTTTCAACTAACCAGATTATAAAATAAGATGAACACATTGCAGAAGTGGAAAGCCGTAAAAACACATCACTAGAATGATGAAGAGTAAGGCACAGTATAAACAGCACACGTCATTCTTCTTTAGAATCCTGCCCAAAAGACTGCTTTACTCCATAAAACACAGGATTAACATCATCGCCCACTTTTTAGGGGTTTTTTCAAATTCATGGATACTGAAAACTAAATTCGTTTCATATTAGTAATAATAGCAACAGAGAACCCTACTGAAGACTTTCAGTATCCTTCTTCACTGCGGATTTTGTTTTACTTCTTTCCTCGGAGCTTCACACCAAGAACCCTTTCCAGCTTTGTAATTATCTGTTGGTTTGGTATGGCCTTCCCAGATTCATACTCCTGGACAATTTGTGGCTTCTCATTGATCAGCTGCACAACACACAAGGTATCTCCATTAAGTATTAATCAAGGAACTCGAACAAATGTTAACTAAACAGGGAACTTGAACAAACTTCTTCAGACTCCAGAGGGAAGGAACTACCTGTGCAAGTTGAGATTGAGTCATTTTCTTGTCCAAACGAGCCTGCATGATGTTTTTCTTTAGTTCAGATGGTACTCTTTCATCTGTGTTCACATCGAAACAGGATCAGAAAATCTGATGTGTTAGCCAGATTGCAAGTAAAAAAACAAAAAAAAACCTAGCAAACGCAACTGCCATGGAAGAAAATTAAAGAGGAAATACTCACGCGCAAGAACGTCTGTTTCTTCATCAAGTTTCCTCGTGTTCAATGAAGTTCCGCTGGAGGCAGCTTTATTTGTTCCCGCAGTAGCTAAAAGAAATAGATAAAAAGATAAGAAATATGTTTCACCAAAAAATAGATTAAGGCCATCGAGAAGATATATCATACCAGGAGAATACATGAATATAGCAAAGGGGTGACAACTAAAATCATAATATAACGTTGTTGGATATGAGTTTGGG
>NW_020647007.1:0-761 GCF_003573695.1 Papaver somniferum | reverse complement strand
TATATCAGATTGGATGAATCTACAACCTATCACTTAACTCAGGTTGCAAGATTACCATATACAGACCCTATGTTCTGGTTTATGCCAGGTTCGAGGTGTTAAATATATCAGATTGGATGAAACTGCAACCTATCACTTTACTCAGGTTGCAAGATTACCATATACAGACCTGATGTTCTGGTCCGGTCCAGGTTCGAGATGTCAAATATATCAGATTGGATGAAACTGCAGGCTATCACTTAACTCAGGTTGCAAGATTATTATATACACACCCGATGTTCTGGTCCGGGCCAGGCACGAGGTGTCAAATATATTAGATTGGATGAAACCGAAACCAATAACTTAACTCAGGTTGCAAGATTACCAAATACAAACCCGTTGTTCTGGTCCGTGCATGTTCGAGGTGTCAAATATATCAGATTGGATGAAACTGAAACCTATCACTTAAATCAGGTTGCAAGATTACCATATACGTACCCGATGTTCTGGTCCGGGCTAGGCACGAGGTGTCAAATATATCAGATTGGATGAAACTACAACCTATCACTTCACTCGGGTTATAAGATTACCATATACAGACCCGATGTTCTTGTTCGGGCCATGTTAGAGGTGTCAAATATATCAGATTGGAAGAAACTGAAACCTATCACTTAACTCAGGTTGCAAGATTACCATATACATACCCGATGTTCTGGTCCGGGCCAGGCACGAGGTGTCAAATATACCAGATTGGATGAAACTCTAACCTAGCACTTAACTCA
>NW_020647006.1:0-488 GCF_003573695.1 Papaver somniferum | reverse complement strand
TCAGGTTGCAAGATTACCATATACAGACCCGATGTTCTGGTCCGAAACAGGTTCGAGGTGTCAAATATATCAGATTGGATGAAACTGCAACCTATCACTTAACTGAGGTTCCAAGATTACCATATACAAACCCGATGTTCTGGTCCAGACCAGGTTCGAGGTGTCAAATATATCAGATTAGATGAAACTGCAACTTATCGCTTAACTTAGGTTGGAAGATTACCATATACATACTCGATATTCTGGTCCAGGCCAGGCACGAGGTTCCAAATATATCAGATTGGATGAAACTACAACCTATCACTTAACTCAGGTTGCAAGATTACCATATACATACTCGATATTCTGGTCCAGGCCAGGCACGAGGTGCAGAATATATTAGATTGGATGAAACTGCAACCTATCTCTTAACTGAGGTTGCAAGATTACCATATACAGACCCGATGTTATGGTCAGGGCCAGGTTCGAGGTGTCAAATATATCAGATT
>NW_020647005.1:0-22691 GCF_003573695.1 Papaver somniferum | reverse complement strand
AGCAAAAAAACAGAGGATCAACAAAACACTCGGGAGAAAAGGAAGAAAAACCCTGTATTATTTCCATAAAAATGATGTTCGGTAAAAATTAAAAACCATTACTGTATATTTCCATAACAATTTTAGCTTTTCCTGTGGTGTTACAAAACCCCTATTACGGAAATTTTATAAAACCTGTTACAGAATGGCTTTTGAAAAATGACTCATTTTTTCTCAAAGTGTTATTGTTAGTAGTTTTCAGTAACAGTTTATACAGTATATGTTACTGAATAATTGCTAAGATAATGTTTTACATAAAACTATTACCATTAATAGTTTATTGTAACATGTGTGGCAAAAAATTGTTGCTATTGTTTGAGTAACCGTAAATGCTTTTACTGAAACTATCATAAAAACGGTTTAAAGGTAATAGCAAAACCACCTCCAACACCAGCACCGTCGGAGCCTCCACCACTGGCACCGCCGCAACCATCACCACCATGTCCGCCACCATTTGAGAACCATTAGTTAGACTTCCTGAGCTTGAAATATAAATTCTATAAAATGCCCTTCAAAGGATTCGATCTTGAGACCTATTGCACCTAACTATAACTCTTGAACCACTCTTCCATGCTTTTTTTTTGTTTAATGTTATCCATATAAAATACTTATTCTCATTACACAGTAAACTATCGGCCTCCACCACAACCTTCGTTACCACCACCTTCGTCATCACCGCGCATATACATTGTAGTAATTTTTACCTGTCGTACCATTTGTTTATTATACTTATTAGATTTGAATTTTTCTTAAACCTTACGTAACCATCCATACGATCCATAAATAACTGTAGTACATGAATTTAAATCAAGAAGTAAACTGTGACATGTCGGTCCAGAACTAGTTAATTTTTGAATTGGATTTCCAAATAACTAGTTACGTAGATAAATAGTAATAATTATTTTATATAAATATCATGATAAAATCGACTATAGTGACATATTAAATTTGTTACAATATTGTCAACTACGGTGACATATTAAATATGTTACAGTAACTTAGGTATATGGTAACAGTTTGTCTAAATAAATGTCACGATAATGTCAACTATGGTAACACATTATATTTGTTACAATAACATGGGTATATAATAACACTTATTACAAAGACTGTTACAATATACAACCTATATGACAATATGCAACAGTTTTTACGAAAACTGTTACCATTATTTAACAACCTCACATTTAGTAACAAGCATTCTACGAACTGTTACCTTATAAAAGCTTGAACTGTTACTAAATGTCACTTTTCTACTAGTGAAGTTATATTCAGCAAAAAGAAAAATCACCACTACAAATCTGAGCAAGTGCAACCAGCGCCTAAGTGAATAAATAGGAAAGTACATCGCCAGGTTTCGTCTCCTTACTTTAGATTGTCACGAGGATGTCAGGGAAGAAGCTCTAGTAGAGATATGTGTGCGTGGGATGACACCATCCTTATGGAAAATCCTAATCAACTTACAATTCCCGACATTCGTCGAGTTAGAAAGAGCGGTGGAAAGAATCACCGATTGTGTCTAGGAGCACAACACCGTGTCAACCATACCTAGGAATAACCGCGTGAATAATAACCGATAAGGCTGGCGCACACAAACGCTTCCCCATCATATACCTTACATCAAGGAGCAGATCATGAGCTTATTGGACCAAACGATAGCAAAAAAACAAACTTAATTGCCTCAAACAAAAACGGCCTTAGTACCATTGATAAAAACGATGCTAGCTAATGTCACTTTCATCGAAGGATACAACACCCCAAAACCAACTGCTACAACCTTCGAAGAATGTTTTAGGGGAAGATGGAAATAGGATAACTTGAGATAAGTAATCCTGAAGGCGGTAGGAAGATTCACCATCAAGTCATGATGCTCTTGGACGACGATGAGGGAGAGGTGTACGAGGTTGAAATTGAGAACCCTGTATCTGCAAACACAGATGGCGTGGCCAGTAAGTTCACCCAAACAGTATTAGCCCAACAGTTTTTTGATTCCCTCGGCTTCAGCGAGGATCAAATCAAAGAAGCGCCAAAGGCCATAGCGTCTATCGCGGCAGGAAAACCCTACAACCCTCTCCCCAAGGAAGCGATCGTATTCACGGACGAAGACATATGACATCTAGTAAAAAAACCTCAGGACCTTGTACTTCACGGTTCATATCAACAAACACCCACTGAAGAGAGCCTTTGTAGATGGAGGTGCATCTTTGAATATCGTTTCCATGCACACGCTAGATATCCTAGGAGTACAGCGGTCCGCAATCAGGATGTGAACTACGATAGTAAATGGGTTCGAGGGTCATACCAAGATAGCCTTGGTATCGTTAACCTAGTTGTGAAGTCATCCATATACGGGCGCTTACGCCATTTTACTTATTATAAGACGATACCACGTTCCATATTCTGCTAGGAAGAGGACGGCTACCTAACAATAGGATAGTGGCGTCGACGTACCATCAATATATGGAGACCGATATAAGATGAAGGCAATACCGGATCCCTGCAACAAGCAACCCTTTTGACCCGGAGGAAGCATATATAGCATACACGGTCTTCTATGACGAACATAAAGAGACAGATGAAGCATTTGTGCTCGGCCTATCCCACTCCCTAAGTGGGGAGAGGAAGAAAAATCGGATCCGACTAAGTCTGTGTTTAGCCCATCCAGGATGGCATTCCCAGTCGAGAGGAAGAGAAAACAAGAAGAGCATCCAAGATTTCAGCGCTTCTTATGGCCGAACGGAGGGCACGTGTACCAATTGTAGAAATTAACTGAGGGGGTACCCGAGAGTGAGCAAGACTGCGCCAACATGATGACTGTCGAAGTGGAGACTCCATTTGAAGATACTAAGGAAAATATAGCGGAACTACCTGACAACACGATCAATGGCGAAGAGATGCGAGACCAACTCATAGACACGACCACCGGGGTAGAGGAAGAGAGATCAAATGGAGATTTCACTATGGATGGGATGGAGGAGATCAAAGTTGGGAAGGAGGAGGACAAGCGCCCCATCATGATAAGTAAGAGCTTGGATGAAGAAGATAGGGAAATATTGATCGCGCTACTCATAGAATACAAGGACGTCTTCACCTTCGATTATGACGAAATTCCGGGGCTCGACAGTGATCTTGTGGCCCACAACCTTAGGGTGTCACCCGAGTTCAAGCCGGTAAAGAAAAGAAGCAGGGACTTCCCTAGGGCCACAACTCTCGCGATAAAGGAGGAGGTGGAACGGTTTCTTAAGGACAAGTTCATCAAGCCTATCCAACACCCTACTTGGCTATCTAACATCATATCGGTGGTGAAAAAGAGCGGGAACATCAGGTGTTTTGTGGACTATAGAGACCTAAATTAATCGTGTCCAAAGGATGACTTCCCGCTGCCCAATATTGATATGACGCTATACGCGACAGGAGGCAAGAAACGAATTTCCTTCATGGATGGCTTCAGAGAATACAATCAAATAAGGATGGCTTCGTCCAACACAAAGAATACTTCTTTTCAGACCCCATATGGAAATTTCTACCATGTAATGATGCCTTTTTTATTAAAAAAATGTTGATGCCACGTCTCAGTGCGCCATGACCTCCATTTTTCACGATTTACTACACCATACGGTAGAACTGTACGTTGACGACATTGTGGTCAAAACACAAGAGGCTGATGATCAGGCCTCTCACTTGAGGACAACTTTTGAGAGATAAAAGAAGTTCAATGTCAAATGGAATCCCCTCAAATGCGCTTTCCGGGTGACAGCAGGAAAGTTCTGGCTTTGTGATGAGTAATGAAGGGATCCGAGTAGACCCGAGCAAGGTCGAGAATATCACAACCATGGCGCCTCTAGCGAGCGCAAAGGAACTACAAGCTTTCATAAAGAGGATATCGTATATACGACGCTTCGTACCTGGTTTAGCGTAATTAATGACGGTGTTCCTTCCTTTACTAAAGAAAGACGCAATCTTCATGCGGGAAGAAGCGCAGCGCGCGACATTCAAAAAACCGAAGCAATGCCACGTCAGCCCTAAGGTCCTCAGGCCCCCGATAAGACTAATTCCCCTCTATCTCTTTACGGTATTTACTAACTCAGCAATAGGCACTGTTCTCTCACAAGACATGTGGGGGAATGATTTATCACCTATCTATTACGTTAGCCGAGTCTGCGAGACGCGAAACTGAGATATCTACGCGTTGAGCAAGCATGTCTAGGATTCATGTACGCTACACAAAAGTTGCGCCCCTATCTCCTGACACATGAGAAAATTGTGGTAGGCGCGACAAATCACATAACCTACATAGCGCCTAAACCTGTCTTAACGGGAAGAACTGCCAGATTGTTGCTACAGTTATCAGAGTTTGAGCTCAAATACCGCGACCAAATATGGTGATAGGACAGAAAATAACCGACTTAGTAGCCATGTTCCCAGGAGAATGAGATGATGAGGTACATGAGTACATACCTGGGGAAGTAGCAGCCGCAGAGGCCGAAGGGCCTAGGACCATGTTCTTCGGCGGATCGTCGTATGGCGTCGTTGGAAGAGCATGAGTAATGTTCGAATCCCCACAAGGCGAACTTCTCTCGTATTCGTTCAAATTGGACTTCTTATGTAGTAATAATGTTGCCGGATATGAAACACTAATTCTAGGGCTCATATTGGCAAATGAGCTCGATCTAGGGAGCATGGAAGTAAATGGCGACTCAAAGATGGTGACAAACCAAGTAAATGACGACTTTCACGTAAAAGCAGCTCAGATTCTGATGAACCAGACAAGGTCAAGGTTAGACCATACGGGAAGAAGCGGGAACCGGCATGCAGATGCTTTAGCAACGCTAGCAAGCAAGATGCAATTAAATGGCGAAGAAGAGGGCACTGTCACGGTAAAAAGAAGGAGCTTCCCAGCACTTGGAAATAAGACCTAGCCTTTGAAGAAGAAGATGATTGGAGAAGATTATATATCGAAGATCTAACTCAAATGGACGAAGAACGAGTAATGCCCACCAAAGCCTTGAAATAATTTGTAATGATCCAAGAAGCGTTGTACAAACGAGTTGTTTGAGGATCCCTCGCGAGGTGTGTAAATAAAAGGGAAGCAGGGAGAATACTCCAAGAGTTACACGCGAAGACGTGCGGGTAAACTGGCACCGTTCATCTTTACAGAAATCTTCATAGGATGGGAATATACCGGCCAAGCATGTAAATGAAAGCATCATCTATCCAAGATGGTTGTGCCGAGTTTCATGGTCCACCGCAGCCCGCAGAAGTCTGTGCATTCGAGGGGACATATTGAAGGCAACCTTACACATACTTCATCTAACATGGAAAGCTACCCAGCGAAAGACAGGCATCCCTCAAGATCATAAATAAATGAGTGCGCTTTTTCATACATGAGGGTGTTCTTTATCGTAGAAGCTACATAACGCCATATTGCAGTGCTTATCCAACCAAGAAGCGATAGAAGTGATGACTCGGTCTCATGATGCCGAGCATCAAGGAATGAAGAAATTATTCCTACAACTTTACAAAGGAGGATTTCATTGGCCGACCATGGAAAGCGATATTGCAGAGTAAGTTCGAAAATGCCTAAATTGTCAGATGCACGGAACCCTAATACGGGCACTGCATACTCAACTACGCAGCATAGTGACGTCATGGCCATTCCATATATGGGGACTAGACCTTATAGGGATAATCAACCCAATATCTTCAAAGCACCACAAATACATAATAACATCTTCTGAGTATGCATCAAAGTGGGCCGAGGCGATACCCCTAAAAGATTACGCCGGGGAAACTGTGGTCGTGTTCATCAAAGAACATATCATCTATAGGTTCGGTGTGCCTATGATAATTAGGGCGAACACGTTCTTAAACAAGGATGTAATGGATTTTCTCCGCCAATACAACACAAGACTGCACACGTCATCCCCTATTACCCCCAGGGGAACGAGAAAGCAGTAGTGACAAATAAAACATTCATTTGAGTCCTGAGCAGAACGGTATACGACCATCATAGGTAATGGCACGAAAAATTGCCACTTGCGTTATGGGCATACAGAATATCTAAGCGCAACGCCACAGGAGTGTCGCCCTACTCACTAGTCTATGGAGAGGATACGATACTGCCAGCAGAGATAGCAGTTCCGTCCGCAAGAGTTGAAATGGATAGTCAGACCACCCCATATGAAATAAGTCACTTCTCCCATTTAGATACGATAGAAGAAAGAAGAGCACAGTCAGAGAGATTTGCAGAGTCTTATAGGAAGCGCACAATCAATTATTACAATCAAAGCGTGAAAGAGAGAACCTTCAAGGTAGACGATTTGATTTTGAAAACCTCCCCTGACGTACCAAGGAATGCCAGCGCTGGAAAGTTTTATGGAAACTGGGAGGGCCCATTCAAGATAAGAAAAGTGGCAGACAACGGGTACTATAAACTTCGACGAAAAAATGGAACCAAAGTCAAAACACCTATCAATGGAAAATGGTTGAAAAAGTGCCTATTGCTGTATAGATCACTCAATGTAAAAGAACCCTCCATGAATAATAAAATGTAAGTTATTAACAATGGCGTGAAAATCTTCAAAAGACCATGGGAATGCCAAAGGAATCCAGTCGGCTGACAAATCTACAAAAGCCAACAGTAATGCCAAAGGCGCCCGATCGGCTGACAAATTTACAAAAGGCCATGGGAATGCCAAAGACACGCAATCGGCTGACAAATCTACAGAAGGCTACGCGACTAAGGCGCCATGTCGCCTGACAAATTTACAAAAGGCCATGGGAATACCAAAGGCACCCAATGGGTTGACAAGCCTGCAAAAGGCTACGGGAATACCCAAAACACGCGGTCGGAGTTAATCAGGGAAATAATTCATGTGATATTGCATGAAAGGTAAAAAAACATATTCGGGAGTTATTATTGATGGTTCTTGACCCAACGAGTATATAAAGGACCTGCTGAGATGCCAGAGGAGGACGGAGAGCCTGGGAAGAAAAATATAGCTACAACCGAAAAAATTGAAGGTTGTAGGAAAATCTTATCTATTGATGCAACCAAGAAAGCGAAGAACAAAGGTACGCTGAAGTTAGTCGCAGAAACTGTTAACCAACCACTGAAGCACCATATAGTATATTGTTTGGTTTCAGTAGGTCTTTCGCAAATGAGCTATTGCAACAGATTAGTGGCTGAACCTTTTTAGCGACCAAAAATTATTATAAGGTATTTTAATTACTTTTTGAATACAATGAATAATCAATATTTCTCCAATTCTCAATTCATGAGTAGCCAAATATATTTTCTAGGGTTTTTGATGAAATTATTTTTGATGAGTAATATTTAATAACTAATTTATTTGACATATTTACTCCATTTTTGTTCTTTTAATTTATTAAAACTAGTTTTGCACCCATGTGGTGCACGGGTCTGCTTCTCCCTTATGGAATAACGTTAATATGTTTCAAAAATAATCCCATCAAAGTTTTTATAAAAAATTAATCTAAATTTAATAAGTTCAAAATACTCAAAACATATAACAGGTTTCATAAACTAATAAAGCACCAATGTGATGAGAAAAAATAATTAAAAAATTATGAGCTTGTGGCTCAACACCTTCAAAGCCTATATAGAACTTATTCAAGCTCTATAAATACAATTATTAAAAATTATGGCGTTCCTGTGTTTCTCCGAATTTCGATGATCTTTAAATTTCTAGATCTCTTACATTTCGACGGACATGCCTATATACTCCATTTTAAAAAGAAAAAACAATTTTGATCGATAGGTTCTGTGTTGTAGAGATGCTCTGCACTTAATTCCTCATGTATATCAAACAGAACTTGCCATGTTTTTGTCTTGTATATGCTCTGGATTCAAAATCTCTTGTACGTCAAATGGTATTTATCATGGTTGGAATTATATGTTTGTTTCATAGAGGTGTTCAACAAATGATATGAATTTTATTAATGACTGACCAATGAACCACTCTTCGACCTGAAAAATGAGTAGTCTGCAAAGATGGATGATGGCGTGAGAAATTTGTCAACTCTAGAATGTCTTATTAATATTCTGGTACCTACCAATGAATTGTAATCTATGAAAAACATTGAATACGGAACCCTGTGGCTGAAATCGACATTTTCAGTGGCTCGACGGATTTAAATGCATAAAGTTCTGCAAGATCTCCATCCTCAGAACCCTTTAGAACCATGGAATTGGTATTTATTCCGTCTCATTAAGAAGTCCTTACACCACTAAGAAAAAATGTGCTGACACACCACCACCGAATCAATGATCCAATTAACTGCTCATTTCTGCGCCACTGTTCAATGCTTACTGCACTCTAACTCGACGAATTCAGTATGTCGATTGCAATGATGGAAATAAGTCGATGAATGGAAGAATTTAGCAGGATGACAAACATTTAGTATGTATCGGTGCAAATAAACCTTAATGTCTTACTCGTGGCGATTATCGAGTCATTCATACCTATTTTGAGAGGCTGTACAAAATGCAAAATGTACGTTAACACTTTGTGATGATGATACAAAGCATCTCTATTCTAATAAAAAAAAAGATACAATCAAAATAACACTTCTATCATGATCGAGGAGTTCAAACTCCACTAAATCACATCCAGTAGCTCGAAACTGTTTAATATCCATGAAGCTGCTTAGGTAGCCGTTTCCATCCGGTAACCACAACCACAAAAAGAAAAATATCAAGAACTACAAGAAAGTTTACGTGACCATGAAAAACATTAACTATAAAAACTTCAGTTCTTTTTTTTTTTTGCTAGAAAAATTGATATATTGATAGAAATAGGGAATTACATAGTAGAATTGAGAAATTCGGGGATAAAGCCCATCCATTCTCCAGAGGTTCTAGACCTTCTACTAAACTTTGTTGCGAGATCAGCAAGTACAATATGATTTCTACGCAAGAATTGAAACTTAACAAAGCTAAAACTGGGAATAAATGTTCTACATTCATCCAAGACTGAGTTATTATAGCAAAATAATTGGTTATTGTTGAAATTGAAGGAGTCAATGACTGTTTTAGCATCACTAACAAAACAAACTTTTTCCAAATCTTTCTCTTCTGCCCACTTCAGTGCTTCTAGTAAGACCAGACTTTCCGCTTCTTCAGCATTCCTCATATTCCTGGCTTTGAGTTTGCATCCAAGGAATGAACTTGTAATATCATTCATAACCAAACCAATACCAGATAATTTAGATTTCTTATCATAAGCACCATCACTAAAGATAACATGGCATTTTTCAGACAATTGGCTAATGACACTATTCAGATTTTGTCCTACAGTAACAGTTCTAGGGTTATTCTCAGAAACAAAGTTACTCAAGTAGGTATCTGTATCATTAACTAACTTAAGGGCCAGCCTAGTAGTAACATAGTGATTAAGGTTTTTCCCTTGAAAATTTTTTAGACATCTCTCTTTCCAGATACTCCAAGCTATTGTAAGAACAGCACTAGCTTTAGATTTTAAGCTATCATTGGAGAGCCATTTACTAATCCAGTCCTGCAAGTTAACATTTGAGGAACCATCTTACTCGATAATGTATGCATAAGGGGTAAGTGACCAAACAGACTTAGAGAACTCACATTGTAGTATAATATGTTCAGGGGATTCAATTATACCTGAGTTGCACATATTGCAAGAAGAGTCATGACCATAAGAGTATCTATGAAGAACAGATTTGGCAGGAAAAATATTTTCATGACATTTACAAGCAAAAATTTGAACTTTAGGTAAAATATGAAGATTCCACAGAGATTTATAAACATGATTACTATTTTGTGAATTATGTAATAAATCATGTTGGCCAGAAATGATTTTATAAGCAGATTTCACCGAAAACATGCCATTCTTAGTATGAGGCCAAACAAGCATGTCATTCCCGGATAATGGTATCCTAGTGCCTATAATATTCCTAGCATTCTGTTGTAAAGTAAGCATTCACAAGGTCAGGTTTCCAAGATTTTGTGTCTTCATCAATAAAAGCAGAAACAAGAAAATTAAGATTTGGATTAGAAATACACTTAGGTTCACAAAAACTTGGGATCCAATTATCAGTAAAAGCATAAATATTTTCACCATTCCTAACTTTCCATTTGGAATTCTTCCTAATGACCTCTATACCACGACTAATACTCCTCCAAACCCACGAAACATCATCCTTTTTAGGTCTATGTAACGGGTGAAAGCTTTTAAAGTATTTGCGCTTCAGAATGATTACACAAAGCAAATCAGGTTTATGAATAACGTTCCAAGCAGTCTTAGTTAAAATAGACAGGTTGACATATTTATGATTACCAAAACCAAGACCTCCCTGATATTTATGAGTGCAGATTCTTGTCCAACTCCTTAAATAACCTTCCTCCGGGATAGACTTACCCCACCAGAAGTCTCTTTGAGACGACTCCATACTATTGATAATATTATCAGGGATAGTGAAAGTATTCATATGATATATATGAGATGTTTTAAACACATTTTGGACCATCACAGACCTACATGCCTGATTAAACTGCTTACCTTTCCATTTAGCTACTCTTTTATCAAAATCTTCATTAAGATGATTGAATGAATCAGTTCTAGATTTCGAAATGGACAGAGGAATACCTAAGTGTTTTTAATCTAAAGTTATCTTCTTTACTTTGAGATCATTTATGAGAGAAACTGCATGTTCAGGGTGCACATTATTACTAAAGAAACAACCTGATTTTTGGAGATTGATTACTTGACCTGAAACTAAGCTAAAATCTTTAATAAGACTCAAAAGATTCTGAACTTCAGAGTGAAAAGCTTTAGCGAAAATGAGAAAGTCATTTGCAAAGAGCAGATGACTAATACTCAGATCTTCGTTAGTAACTTTCAAACCATGTCGAAGTTGACAATTTTCAGCATGTAGAAGACATCGAGAAAAAGATTCCATAACTAAAATGAACAGGTATGGAGACAGGGGATCACCCTTTCTCAGACCCCTTGTTGGTATATAAGTTTTGCATGACGAACCATTAAGCATAATGGAGATGCTAGTAGTGCTGATGCATTGGTGTATTAAGTCATACCAATGCTTAGAAAAGCCAAAAGCTTTAAGAATGTCCCTAAGAAAAGACCATTCAACTCTGTCAAATGCCTTGGACATATCTAGTTTAAGGCCCATGACACCCCCATTTATCTTTTTTCCTTTTTCGTTTCATGGTGTGAACCAACTCGTGAGCAATAATGACATTATCTTGAATATTTCGTCCTGGGACATAAGCAGCCTGAAAAGGGCTTATCATTTTGCTCAAAAGAGGTTTCATTCTATTTACAAGAATTTTAGACATGATTTTGTAAATAGAATTACACAAAGAAATAGGTCTAAAATCAGCAGGACAAGAAGGATTGTTAATTTTAGGGATTAGGGATAGAAAAGTATGATTAAACTCTTTCAAGAGATGCTTGGAATAATAAAAGAACTGTTTACACTTTTCCAAACATCATCTATTAAGAGATCTATGTTTTCTTTATAAAACCCTGGGGGAAAACCGTCGGGCCCTGGAGCAGTCCAAGGAGTCATTTGGTTAATTGTATCAATGATTTCTTGCTTAGTAATTGGTCTAAGAAGATTTAGATTATCACTATTAGAAATGCAAGAATCAATACAATTGAGAATTTCAGGGTTTTATAAGGATTAGAAGTAGTTCCTATAGAACTGAAGCGGTTTACCAAAAGGGTTTCAAGATCAGCTCTGACATTAACCCACTGTCCATTATCCATTTTGAGAGCACTGATGTGATTAAAGTGCTTTCTTCTATTGTCATAATTGTGGTAAAATCCATTGTTTTTGTCAAAAGAGTTAAAGAATTCTTGTCTAGATTTCTTAGCATAAAAGTCCGCTTGCACTGTTTGCCAGTGTTCTAGATCTAGCTCTACTTGGTTAATCAACTCAACACTATTAGAAGAATGTGGTTGGTTATTAAGATCATTGAGTTGTCCATTAAGGCACCTGACCTTATGATCAATATTTTCAAAATACTGAATGTTCCATAACTTTAACTCATGTTTAACAAATCTCAACTTATTAGTAAACTGAAAAACGGAGGAGCCTCTAACATCTTCAGAGTAAGCATTTTTTTATAGCTTCTCTAACAGATGGATCTCTACTCCAACATCTGAAGTATCTGTAGGGTTTCTTTCCTTGGAAAAACATAGAATTTATCTCCAAAATAATAGGTATGTGATCACTGCCAATAGTATCAATATGGTGTACCGGAGTAGTACCATAGTGATGTAACTAGTGACCATTAACCAATGCCCTATCTAATCTAACATAAATACAATTAATTCCAGATTGTTTATTATTCCAAGTAAACATATTACCAATATATCCTAAATCAGAAAGATCACTATTATCCAAAATAGTTTGAATTTCAGGATATCCAGTGGTGGTAGGAGTGGAGAAGGTAGACCTTTCATGGGCATGCATGGTGATATTTAGATCACCAACGATAACTCAAGGATAGTCAATTCTGGAACCTATCTCTCCAATATATTTCCACTGTTCCATGTTTTGTTCATGGTACACATAACCATAAAGAAAAGCGCTTAGAAATTCAGGTTTACTAGGGTTGTCCGAGATTATTACATTTATCATCTTATCAGTATTATTAACAATTTCGCATTGAAAACCTGACTTCCATAGAAATACCACCAGCACGACTAATAGAGGGAAAAACCCAAGAATTAAAATAATTGAATCTTCTAAGATATTGATTCATTTTAGAAGATTCATTTTTATTTTCACAAGGAATATCATGTCAGGGTTTTGACCTCTAATCAAACTCCATAATGTGTTCCTAGTTGTTGGATTGCCAAAACCTTGGTAATTCCAAGACAAAATAAAAAATAACTACTTGTTGCTTATATTTATTACCAGAAATCGAATTATTACTAGAACACAGATAGCTGAAATTGAAACAATAATTGGGGCAAGTCACAATTTGGGAGCAATCAAGATGAAGAATAGTCTGGGGATAATGAAATTGAGTTACAGTTAACAACCTAGTGCTCTTGACGGAAACTATCAAGCAGGAAAGATCATTAACATGAAAATTGCTAAGGATATTGTTCCTAAAACTGAAAATGTTCAAATCCCTAAAATTGAAATTGATAGAACAAATAACCCGGAATAAAAGGGAATAATCAGAGGGATTTCGAAGAAACGATTTTGAAAAGAGAAATAAATAAAATCGAAGTCGAGAAGGAACCTGATTTGCAGTACGAATGATTGATTCATAAGTAGGAAGATGGTCTGCCCCATTGATTGGATCTCTGTCTCCATTTTCAGCGTCCTCCATGTTCAAATCATGACCTCCATGGCTTCTTTCCCTGATCTCAGATATACGTTCTCCATTACTAACGATTTGCTGGGTGATTTCTCTTTGAGGGATGTTAGGGTTCTGATTGTTCATGTCAAGCAACACATAGTTATCCTCGATGCCTTAATCTCTACTTCTCTTAAATTTCCTTGCATCATCTTCTTCATTCGAACTACCAGGCCCATTTTCAATGGCTATAGTAAGCCCATTATTCCCTTCAGCATTAGACTCACTTTTTTGCATGTTTTCTACCAAGTGAGTGTGTTTGGCATAATACGCTTCAAATGATGCTTTTGTCATACCAAAAGTGAATATGTGCCATGCATGTTCCTGACATTGATCTTTGTCATGATCAATTGTGAAACACTTTGTGCATATTTGTCTTGGTTGCTTCTCAAAATGGTAACGAATCCACATTTTTTGTTTGGCTGCAGTAAGAAGCCAATTTCCACGTTTCAAAGGCAATCTAAGATCGACTTCAAATTTAGCAGACACCACTCTGCCTCTTCTAGTAAATCCAGTTTCTCCATCATTTGCAATCTTCCTACCAATGTCTTCACACAGTTTGTTAAGGATACCTTCATCCAGATGTTCAAGCGATAGACCTTTGAACATGACTGAAAATATTTGGTGAGTGAAAGAATATTCTTCAAGTGGGATCGTATTATCATATGGATTTAGAAAAAGGAGATGTTCGTAAATGACCCAGGGAACTCTCTTCAAAACTTCAGTCATATCATCAGCAGTCTTGAACTTAAATACATACAAGTTTCTTCCCATAGTATTGATTTCAACTTTTTTATGCCTCCTCCAGATAATGTTGATATCTTTTTGAACCTTCGCGAACTCAATATCATCAGTAGAGATAAACTTCCATATTAGACAATTTTTCCACCTTGTTGCAGCTGCATCAATTTCTTCTTGAGTGATTAAACTACCTCTAACTTGAGAAACTCCCAAATTTGATTCTTGGAGTCTTCTGGAAAGAGCTGCCATTTGAAGCCTTACACTTTGTGACATTTTTAGTGTGAACAAAATATTTTCTTTATAAGGTTGACAAAGGAAGGAATAAGAATGAATGGAATTATCTTCGAGATGCAAGAGAATAAATAGGTTTCTTCTGTTAGGGTTTGGGAGACTGTTTCCAAAATTGTAGAAGATATTTCTGGGATGAATATTATACTTAATAATTATCCAGAAATTTTGTTTATGAAAATCCGAAGGAAAATACGACTTCATTTTAGGTATGTGGAGTTCAAATTTTTGAATATGCCAAAGTTGTGCATTTGAATATGAAACAGTTTCTAAACTTCCCTTTACTCTTCAACTGTGATCTTGATTAGAATGATCGATCTTGACTGTGATGGTGAAACAAAAGTATTCATGGGTAATACTTTGAGAGATCAAAATTGAGGATACCACTGTGAACGGTGAGTACAAGCTTGTTATGATTGTTGACATAGCCATATCAAGATATGAGAAACACTATTGTTTCTAATGAGTTTGAGATACCGATTTCGCACCACTGCTTCCTTGAAAACCTCTACTGGTACACTACTGAATCAATCAACGTACCTTGGAATCCGCAGGATTAGTTATCCATGAAAAGCTAAAGAACATCAGTTATAAAAATCATTTATTTAGAAATAACAAACCAAAAACCAAAAAAAGCAGAAATATGAACCCCATTAGACAATCAAAGGACCGGGGATAATCAGCCGCAAGCGAAGAAACAGAAGATTCATCCTCCAGAAATTCTAAATATTGTTGGTCGGATAAGACTGCATTTAATAGCATGAAAAGAGATCTACCGTGAACTATTTATGGATATCGTTTTAGTTGTTATTGGTAGTGGAATAATTTCACTTCAGTTCAAATACTAAGCGAACAGTATAACATATTAAGAACAATGTCCACATCAAAATCATTACAATAAATAAACTTATATTATTAAAAAAAATATTGGTCAAAGAAAATAAAACATAACCAACTAACGGACTGGACAAAAACAATTGTAGGTCAAACCGTTAATTATCTCCGCACCAGGATTGTATCAGCGGCCAATAAAATCTGCAATGAAAACCCGTACTCAATAATCAACATAAGATCAAAAAAATAAAAATAAGTTATAATTCAAAAATCAAAAGCAAATCTAACAAAGCCCGTCGAGTTTCCGTAATATCCACAAGCCAGATGACAATTAGGCCAAAACAAAGTAATGTGTATTTATAATTAGTTAGAAGGAAAAAGTTATGAACATCTACATACCCCGTTGATGTAAAAAGGAAGATTATCGATTGGGATGAAGAATGAGGCGCCCGCTGTAAAAAAAAAAAGAAGATCCTTCATCAACCACATATAGACCCAAATAATTTAAAAAAATAAATATATGAAAAGACTATGCCATTTTGAAACCAGAGAAGTTAGTGGAATGAATGGGGCTGTTTTTTTCGTTCTTATATACAAAGGTATAATTGTTTAAGTATAATGGAAATAGGAGACAAACATAATAGATGCAAGAGGAGAAAGAGAATTAGAGTGTTTCAGTCATTAACCATTCTCACATAAATACAAGAAGGGGGAGAGCATGTGTTAGTACACTTGTAACAAAGAACAAGAGAAAGAGCTACATGTGTCTAGTAGCAAAGGACTAGTTCTACATGTGTCCGACATAAAGACATGTGTCCAAGTCAAAGACATGTGTCTAATATAAAGACATGTGCCATGCACTTAGCCATAAGGAGTGGTCATCCATATCATGGACCATTTTACTACAACACTCCCCCTTGGATGACCATCACCACAAACTCATTGCTTTGTCAAAACCTTGCCAGAAACATTCGTTGATGAAAAACTGGTCGAAGGAGAAAGACATTTCAACTTTTGAGATGGCGTCGTTTTTCAAGATTTTTCTTTTGTGGAACCGTGTCAGGAAAAATATTTTGCACAAAAACCTGAACATTCGTAAGGAGAAGAATAACCTCAGCCAGAGTTGTATTAATAGTGTTTTGTTGTCTCATTAAAAACCTTGCCGAGTAACAAAACCCTGTGGGAAAAATTAACCTCGGTGAAGGAATAGAGTACAACACGCTTTGATGTCATCAGTGCGTTGCTAGATGCTCCCCCTGATGTCGACGTCTTCCCATGATTTGCATTTATGGTATTATTGTTATCTCACTAAAAACCTTTCCGAGTAACAAAACCTAGTGGGAAAAAGTAACCTCGGTGAAGGAAAAGAGTTCAACATACCATCAGATGCTCCCCCTGATGTAGGACAATTTCTTTAGTCTATATGTTCATGGGAGTGGACAGTTACTTTACTCCTATGGGATCATGGGAAATTCAAACAATTTCTTTAGTCCTATGCTTCTCACATGTTTTTCAAATGTGGCCTTAGGTGATGACTTAGTAAATAAGTCTTCCACATTTTCGTCAGATTTTACTTTATTGACTTGAATGTTTAGAAAACATTGTTTTTGTTGATTGTAAAAGAACTTTGGTGATATATGTTTCGTATTATCACCCTTAATGTACCCTTGCTTCATCTGTTCGATGAAAGCTGCATTATGTTCATAAATGCAAGTTGGCTCTTCAGTGGTAGAACTCAAACCACCGGTTTTTGAATATGTGTAATGATAAACCTTAACCATATACACTCACGAACCGCCTCATGTATGGCAGTGATCTCAGAGTGGTTCGTGGAGGTAGCCACAAGGGTTTGCTTCGTCGATCTCCAGGATATAGGTGTATTTCCGATAGTGAACACGTATCCATTTTGTGATCGACCTTTTTGTGGGTCTGAGAGGTACTCAGCATCAACAAAACCAACCAAAACATTATTTGGGTTTTCGGTGTAAGGAGTCGCAATAACATTAGCATCTCTTCTTTCGTCTTTGTAGGGATAAAACAAACCCAAGTCAATGGTTCCCTTTAGGTATCTAAATATATTCTTTATACCATTCCAATGGCGATGCGTTGGCGCTGAGCTATATCTAGCTAACAAATTCACCGAGAATGAGATATCTGGTCGAGTACATTGTGCTAAGTAAAATAATGCGCCTATTGTACTTAGATAGGAATATTCAGCTCCCAATACATCTTCGGCATCTTCCCTTGGGCGAAATGGATCTTTATGTACATCTAAAGTTCGACCAACCATGAGAGTGCTAGCAGGGTGAACTTTGCCCATATTAAATTGCCTGAGTATCTTATGGACATATGCAGACTGGTGGATTAATATTCCACAAGCTCGATGTTCTATTTCAATCCCTAGACACATTCGAGTTTTCCCAAGATCTTTCATCACAAATTCGAATTTCAAATAGCTTGTGGTTTCTCTTAGTTCATCAAGAGTACCTACTATATTCATTTCGTCGACATAGACAGCTATAGTAGCAAATCTGGAACTCGTTTTCTTTATAAACACGCAAGGCCACAATTCATTATTTGTATATTCCTTGCCAATCAAATAATCACTTAGACGGGTATACCACATCAGCCCGGATTAAAGTGAGCGTTTCAACTGAATTGCAAACGTACTCCGTGGTTCAGAGTTACTTAATTTGGGCAATGGAATTCCAAGTGGAACTTTCATAAATATCTCTGTATCAAGATCCTCATAGAGATATGTGGTAACCACATCCATAAGTTGCATTTCAAGTCCTTCTGAAACTACTAAGCTGACTAAGTAACGGAACGTTATGACGTACATTACAGGAGAATACATTTCTTCGTAATCAATCCTAGGGTGTTGTGAGAAACCTTGCGCCACAAGGAGAGCCTTATATCTCAATACTTCGTTCTTCTCATTACGCTTTCTAACAAATAATATTATATTCCCCTCAGGCTTTACACTTGGTGGGTTATAACTACCATACCAAATACCTGTATATTTGTCAAAGAACTAAGTTCTTCCTGGATTGCGAAGGCCAAATATGTTTTTTTTTTAGATTAACCAATATAGAGCATGGTTCGATCTCATTGTGATCTATTTTTGGAGAAGTTATGTATGAATTATATCATCAACATCCATGCATGATCCTTCCATCGACTCATGCATATTCTCATAATCTAATAAGATTTCATTGTACTCTAGAATCATCAAAAACTTCGGAGTGTCCTCCAGTATGATTCATGGACATATTTAGAGACAATATCATGAGATGAATTATTTGTATTGATGATATATGGATCGGTTTGTACCTTACTCGCCCTTTATTTCCTTGGATGATTATCGATCGAACCAAGTGGTCTCCCCATCTTCTTTTTGGGGTCCACGGCCTCAGCTACACTGCCACCAAGTGCAGCTGTGGTACCTATATTTATGGTACCTTTTTCCTTGTCGGGAATTTCCAACCTTGCAGGCACGTTTGCAGCTGGTATATGTGATTTCATGACTTTAGCGATATCAGTAAATGCATCAGGCATTGAATTTTCCACATTCTGAAGATCGATAATTATTTTCACTTCGCTTTCGCATTGTGGAGTGCGGGGATCAAGATGAGACAACGTGGGAACACACCACGAATATTCTTGTCGTTCCCTTTGGAATTCTTTTTCCATACCTCCCCCTAACGACATAAAGGTTGTCTCATCAAAGTCACAATCCTCAAATATAGAGGTAAAGAGATCGCCTTTCAAAGGTTCTAAGTAGCGGATAATTGTTGGGGATTCGTATCAAACATAAATACCTACTCGTATTTGTGGACCCATCTTAGTACGTTATGGGGGCGTAATAGGCACGTATACGGCACAACCAAATATGTGTAAATGTGAAATGTCAGGCTCATATCCAGTTACCAACTGGTACGCAGAAAATGGTTGGCTAGCAGTGGGTGTTAAGCGAATAAGTAATGTTGCATGCAATATTGCGTACCCCCAGGCAGTAATAGGTAGGTTGGAACGCATAACCAACACCCTAGCTATCATCTGTAACCTTTTGATGGTAGCTTCTGCGGGACCATTTGGGTGTGTACATGGGGCACAGGATGATCTACGTCAATTCCATTAGACATACAAAAATCATCAAATCCTTTAGATGTAAATTCTCCAGCATTATCAAGTCTGATAGACTTGATTGGATGATCAGGGTGGTGATCCCTTAGTCGTATAATTTGTGTTAGGAGCTTTGCAAATGTAGCATTTCTTGTGGACAACAATGCAACATGTGACCAACGGGTCGAAGCATCAACCAGAACCATAAAATACCTGAATGGTCTGCATTCTGGATGTATAGGTCCACAAATATCACCTTGTATTCTTTGCAAAAATGGAATATTTTGTTTGGTATATTTAGCATAGGATGGTCTTGATCCTATGTTTTCTAAAGAACAATCTTTGTAGAATGAGCGGTGTGCTTTCGATAAGGATAGCGAAGAAGAATGGGATAGGGGGTGCGCTTCAATTACTTTGGAAGACGAGGGTTGCTCTTATATTACTTTAGAATTCATAAAATGTGCATCATTTACTTTAGAACGCACATTGTTACTCTGCATTGTAACAATATGTTGTCTCATTTTGTTTTTCATTCTAAAGAAAGGATGTCCGTGTGAGTTCTTCAAAACGCGGATCATCATATCACGACCTGGGTTCCCTAGTCGATCGTGCCAAAGCTTATATAAGTTACTGGCCAATAGTTCATCGTTGTAAACCACATGGGATTCGATAATCCTGATAGTGGTGATATACAATCCACCAGAGTGACTCATTAGTTTCTATAATATGCGCTTCCTTCCGCATTCACTAGAGGTCACATATATGTACTCAATTCCATTTTCACAATGAGTTTCCAAGTGATAACCATTTGCACGGATATCCTTGAAACTTAACAAAGTGCGGTGAGCTCTTGGTGCATATAGAGCTTTTGTGACTTTAATCATTGTGCCGCTTGGCAACAAGAATTGAGAGGTACCTCGCCCAATTATTACTTTCAATGATCCAACCATCGTAGTCACAGATGTATTATAAGGAGTAAAATCGACAAATAATTGTTTATTTCTTAGGATAGTGTGGGTGGTTGCACTATCAAATAAACATTCAATTTCTCCTGGAGACATTCCTACAAGTACATTAGGCAGGAATGTTACAAAAAAAAATCGAACAATTAATCTCACTTTCTTTAGAGAATCTTGTTCTACTAGAATGGCGTCCTTTACATTCTAATTCATATGTTAAACAATAGATTATTATAAACAAAGTAAAATTCTAAAGAACATAATAGAAAATAAGTACTTATAGATAATTCATACACATAACATAAAGATGGTAAAAACATGTTTAGAAACAACAACACCTACTTAAACCATGAAACAAACGATAGTCTAAGATAACATAAAAAGAGAGAGTCTAGCAAGCCATAAAACAATAAACTAAATTCTTAGGCCCAAGCAAAATCAGGAACATCCATTGTTGGGGCAAAGTCCTCATTTCCCAGGAAGTCTGAGATAGTGAGGTTGACATCAGGGGCTACATCATTTTCTTCCACATAGTTAGCCTCTTTTTCGAGAGTTTCCCGGTACTTTTTGTAGCTCACAGCTACATTGGCACTATCCTTGCAATGCTTATACCAATGTCCGGTAGATCCACACCTAAAAAAAGGCGCACTTTCATCTGCGACCCTTTTGTTAGTGGGATTTTTGGGTGTTTTCTCGAACTTAGGATCACCACCACTATGCCCAGAAGTTCCTTCTCTATGCTAAACATTAGAGTGACCCTTACGTCCTCGACCTCGATTATGTCCCTTACGTCCTCTTCCACGAGAGGTGTTATTTCCACGTGGGTTTGGATCATGGGGATGTGAATCAGAATGTCGAGCCCTCTTTCCTTTGGGGCCCTTTCCCTTATTGACCTTGCCATGGTTAGCATCGGGAACTTTCTTTTTCCCGACAACTCTGGCATTGTTATTGACAAGAATCTCATTGTGCCTTTCGGCCACTTGCAGTAAGTTTATCAACCTACTGAATATGGTGATTCTCTTGTTGTCCACCTCTAAACGATACTGGTTCGCTAGTATCATGGACGAGGTGGGAAAGGTCGATAGGGTTTTCTGAATCATTTCCTCATCAGTTAGTTTCTTTCCACAAAAATGCATACGTGCCTGAATTTGCAGCATGTCTTTTTGGAAATCACTAACTTTTACATAATCGAGGAAGCGGATTTCGTTCCACAGGACATTCAATTGTGGGATTAAGGAATTATGAATGTTCCCAAAACGGCTATGTAGAGCATCCTATAGCTCTTTTGGTGTCTTCAAATGATGATAACCCCAGCGTAGGTTAGGATCAATATGCCTCTTGAGGAACATAAGAGCATGAGCTTTGTCTTTCTCAGTTGTCGGAGCAGCGTCGGCAGATGGCTTGATAGTGGAGGTGTAGTCCTTTGCCACGAATGTGGTTTCCACATCAAATACCCAACGATGGTACTCAAATAGTGGAGGTGTAGTCCTTTGCCACGAATCTGGTTTCCACATCAAATACCCAACGATGGTACTCAAGTTCTGATGAGCCCAAAGGTTTGAATTCCGGTCGATTTGAGTCCATTTACACAAGACAAACTAAAGCGCATTAATATGGTGCTCAAGTCCTTCTTAGTCCACCAAAATGACAAATTCCGGTACCATTTTCCCGTGGCCAAGTTTCTTTATGGAGGAGATGGATTATAAAAACCAAATTTCTTTATGGTTATGTGTGTAACACGGATATGTCATTGTTCAATTTCTGATCATAACCCAGTCCACAAAATTAATTAACCAAGATTCTTTATGGTTTTAACAAGGGGACCACATCAGATACCCAACTTTCTGATGTGGGTCCATCTACATATACCCATCTTCATAGACAAAAATAAAGGACATTAATATGGTGCTCAAGTCCTTCAGAGTCCACGACAAATCCCGTTATCATTTTTCCGTGACCAAATTTCTTTATGGTCAAACCAAATTTCTTTATGGCTTTGTGGTTAATGCGAATATGTCATATAGTCCAATCTCTGATCATAAGCTAGTCCTTAAAATTAATTAACCAAGCTTCTTTATGGTTTTAACAAGAGAACTTTGTTTGCAAACCAAAATTTTTTATGGTTTAAAAATTGCAAACAATTTGGTGACAAGGTTGATAAAATAGTCAACTGAGAATAGGTATGTACAAAAAAAAAATAAACTGCATGCCCATTTATCATTTATATACGTATATAAGATTATTAGAATTTAAGTCGCAATTCGTTTTCATATTTAATTAGTAGCAAGCCGTTTGCGAATTTGGTTAATATTTGT
>NW_020647004.1:0-431 GCF_003573695.1 Papaver somniferum | reverse complement strand
AAATATATCAGATTAAAGTAAATTGCAACCTATCACTGAACTCAGGTTACAAGATTACCATATACAGACCCGATGTTCTGGTCTGGGCAAGGTTCGAGGTTTCAAATATATCAAATTGGATGAAATTGCGACCTATCACTTAACTCATGTTGCAAGATTACCATATACAGACACGATGTTTTGGTCTTGTCTAGTCCAGGTTCGAAGTGTCAAATATATCAGATTGGATGAAACTGCAACCTTTCACTGAACTCAGGTTGCAAGATTACTATATATAGACCTGATGTCCTGGTCCGGGCCAGGTTCGAGGTGTCAAATATATCAGATTGGATGAAACTGAAACCTATAACTTAACTCATGTTGCAAGATTACCATATACAAACCCGATGTTCTGGTCCGGTCTAGGTTCGAGGTGTCAAATATATCAGATT
>NW_020647003.1:0-449 GCF_003573695.1 Papaver somniferum | reverse complement strand
GTCCAGGTGATGTTTGAGGTGTGAAATATATCAGATTGGATGAAACTGCAACCTATTACTGAACTCATGTTGCAAAATTACCATATACAGACCCGATGTTCTCGTCCAGGTGGGATTTGAGGTGTGAAATATATCAGAATTGATGAAACTCTAACCTATTACTGAAGTCATGTTGCAATATTACCATATACAGACCCGATATTCTCGTCCATATGGGACTTGAGGTGTGAAATATATCAGATTGGATGAAACTGTAACCTATTAGTGAATTCATGTTGGTAGATTACCATATACAAAATCGATGTTCTCGTCCATATGGGATTTGAGATGTGAAATGTCTCAGATTGGATGAAACTGCAACCTGCTACTGAACTCATGTTGCAAGATTATCATTTACAGACCCGATGTTCTCGTCCAGGTGGTATTTAAGGTGTGAAATATATCAGATT
>NW_020647002.1:0-761 GCF_003573695.1 Papaver somniferum | reverse complement strand
TTTGATGAAACTGCAACCTATTACTGAACTCAGGTTGCAAGATTACCATATATAGTCCCGATGTTCTCGTCCAGGTGAGGTTTGAGGTGTCAAATATATCAGATTGAATGAAACTGCAACCTATTACAGAACTCAGGTTGCAAGATTACCATATACAAACCAGATGTTCTCGGCTAGGCGAGGTTTGAGGGGCCAAATATATCAGATTGGATGAAATTACAACCTATTACTGAACTCAAGTTGCAAAATTACCATATACGGACTTGATGTTCTCGTCCAGGTGAGGTTTGAGGTGTCAAATATATCAGATTGGATGAAACTGCAACCTAATACTAAACTCAGGTTGCAATTACCATATACAGACCCGATGTTCTCGACACGGCGAGGTTTGTGGTGTGAAATATATCAGATTGGATGAAACTGCAACTTATTACTGAATTTAGGTTGCAAGATTACCAATGACAGACCCGATGTTCTCGTCCAGGCGAGGTTTGATGTGTCAAATATATCATATTGGATGAAACTGCAACCTTTTACTGAACTCAGGTTGCAATTACCATATACAGACTCGATGTTCTCGTCCAGGAGAGGTTTGAGGTGTCAAATATATCCAATTGGATGAAACTGCAAGGTTGCAATTACCATATACAGACCCGATGTTCTCGTCCAGGCAAGGTTTGAGGTGTCAAATATATCAGATTGGATGAAACTGCAACTTATTACTGAATTCAGGTTGCAAGATTACCATATACAGACCCGAT
>NW_020647001.1:0-864 GCF_003573695.1 Papaver somniferum | reverse complement strand
AGTGCTTACCATAATTCGTCAAATTAATATTTTATTGTTTGATTACACGGTATCTATATTTGATTTCCTATAAAATCAAATAACATTATCGAGATACTCGATCGATATCCGCACTTATCTTTTCTTCCTGCTCCTCAAGAAAAGTGTTCCGCATTCAATATACTGTAAGTTTTTTTCATTAAAGATTATTCAGTACTAACATGGGTATTTAATAGAAGGCTTTTTTACTGTTTTTTTCATTCTGATCTTCCTAGATTTTTTCGAGGATTTGTTTAATGGAAGATCAAGGGATGTTGAGTATGGAATCAAATATTACAACATTGAATGGAGTAGTAGGAGAAGAAGGTTGTTCAGATTCTCACAGCAATAATAGTCCCGGTGGATCATCGAACAACCATCAAAGAAAAGATATCAGCGTAGCATCATCTGCAAAATTAAAGGGTGTTGTTTCGCAGCCAAATGGACGTTGGGGTGCACAAATTTATTCAAACCATCAACGTATTTGGATTGGGACCTTCAAATCGAAGTACGAAGCCGGTAAGGCTTATGATGCTGCTGCTATCAAGCTTCGAAGCGAAGATTCACATCGGAACTATCCATCGAACAGCACTATAACCTCATTGGAACTTGATTTCCAGAAACCGTTGACAGCATATGAGGTACTGACTATGCTCAAGGATGGATCATATTATACAAAGTTGTATGAATTTGTCAACTCTCGTTCCTTGAAGCTAGATAAGGAACCTGGTTTGAGTCTGAGCTCGGAAAGTGCTAAAGATGGAGCTGTATCGTACCAACAGTTGTCTCAGAAAGAACAAACTCCAAGCGACGTTGGGATGCTGAACAAGCCTGAGATTCCTAAAA
>NW_020647000.1:0-1799 GCF_003573695.1 Papaver somniferum | reverse complement strand
TAATATAGCTGAATTGTATATATTGTTAGTGCTCGATTTTGTACTTATTGGTTATTTTATTTGTTCGTAGGTGTTTTTAGAAAAATAAAGTTTTGCGGCAAAATTGGCAGAAAATGCGGCGTTTGGACCTCCATTGATAGAGTACCGGAAGCGCCCCGGAAGAGTACCGGAAGTACCCCGGAAATGTCCCGGAGAAACCCCGAAAAAGTGCGAAAAAAATGTCCCAGAAAAATTACTATACGGACCCTTGATTTTGGATAAGGGGTAACCTAATTACTAAGGGGTAACCCATTTCCAAGCAGCTGCTAAAGGGAGACCAGTCACAGATAAGGGGAGGTCATCTTCTCAAATTCAAACGAAATTTTCGGCGGGAAAATTTCGTTATCAGCTGCCAAATTTCGATCGGATTTTTGAAGGATTTATACTGCGATTAAATGGATGGAAATGTTTGGGCTTACTCTGTGGACTTATAGGAAGCTAACATGGGTGATTTGAAGGGCCAGAATTGGCTGGAAAATCCAGGAGAGCTAAACAGAGTCGTGCTTATATCGGTTTCCTGTTTTTGGAAACTATGGAAATTATAAGGAGTTTAGTTATATTTGGACACTGCAATATCCTAGATATACATATACTAGGTATTGTGAGCGATAAAAGGAGAAGGAAATCAGCCTTTTACTGAGAGAAGAGAGTTCGACAGGAAAATATACCAAACTTGGCCGTGAAGAAAAGAAGAGATTTCGTTAGGATTCGGTGGACCTATTGTGTATAAAAAGGTTGGGTTGAGTCTTAGAAAGGTTATCAGAGAGTTTGGGGAAGTTTAGAGACCAGCAGAGACGCACAGGAGAAGCCGCAGGAAAAGTTTCCTGCTGCTGCGAGGAAGAAGAAGAGGCGAAGAACAGACGGCCCAGAACCGTCTTTCTTTGGCAGTCTTAAAATTGCAGAGACAACGACAGCGCAGAGCAACTATCGTTGTTTTCCACTACAGCAGTTTTATTTTTACCTTTTCTCTCTGGAGGCCTCCTGTGGGTCGCAGATTACTATTTTCATTCTTTTCTCATCTTTTAATCAACTTTTGAGCTATAAACATGTATTTTGAGCAAGTGATTAAAATGAGAAGCTAAACCCCAACACTGGGATGACGGAGGAAGCCCTATTTCACGCATGTGGTAATTCTAATAATTCTTTTCTGACTATTTGCATGGATATTTAATTGATTTACGATTTTTATTGAATGGGTGTGATTTCGTTTGATGGTGTATGCTTGGTCTATGTATTTTTGATACATCATGATTTTGATTTACAGTCATTGCTTTTCAAAAATCTATTTTTGGCAAAGAAAAAGAGTACTTTTGAGTTATTATTGTTTGGAATTATTATTTGAGTCACATGAATGAAATTTGGTGGAATCCTGAGTCTCAGTCTCGTGATCTTGTGACAACTATTTTTTGTATATATTTTCTATTTTCTTAAATCTTACAAGTCCGAGCAACGAACTTTTACTTACCACTGAAATATCACATCAATTTTTGGCGCCGCCGACGCGGACTTGTTTTTAGGGTTTTAGATTATTTATTTATTTATTTTTATTTTTAGTTTTTCTTTTTATTATTATTATTATTATTTTTGTTCTTTTTTACTCGTTTATTTTTTATTGTTTTCAGACTTGGAGCTGAGCTAAGGAAAAGATAAAGTGCTGAAAAGAAAAGCGAAGCCAAAAAAGGAAAGCAAAAAAAACAAAGGAGTGAAGAAGAAGTTTTGTAAATAGTTATTTTATTTTTAGAAATTGTATTAGGGTTTCT
>NW_020646999.1:0-2430 GCF_003573695.1 Papaver somniferum | reverse complement strand
ATTAAGTCTCACATTTTGTTGTTTATTCGCTGGATGATCGAATTCACTTGTACTTTCTACAAAAGCACTAAAATAGTATTAGTAACTAAAATATTGTATCATAGATAATATAAATATGGGTATAAAATGTAGCATATACATGCTTATCAGTGTGGCAAATCGTTTCCAAGATTGTAAGTATGAAAAAGGACTTGCAAAGTAAAAATGTCATCATACTTTGAACATGTGCAGTAACTCATATCATTAATTGTTGAAATATATTCCTTAATAGCTAAAGGAGAATCCCAGCATCGCAATAAATTGAGAATTTTTTAATTAATATTTCTTAGTTTTTATATGCTATTTAATTTCCAGCAATTTAATGCATATCTTTAGAAAATAATAATTAGTAATGTGCATTTACGGATTATAGATTTTTCTATTGGGATTTCGGTCGATATTTGGACAGTGTATTTCCAGGAGTTATGAAAACCGATTTTGTGTTTATTGCATATCTTTGAGAATATTCGGTTTTGGAAATTCCTTGGTATCCAAACTTCCTTGTCTATAAATATAGAAGTTTGCATTTCTAGCAAACCAATCTTCAGAGCCAGCAAAACTACCTAGATATGTTGTTACTGGTGGATCCGCCTATTCGGAGAGGAAAGTAATCTAATTTGGCGAAATCTCTTACGTCCGCTCACTTTAAAAACTTCTTTGGTATTGAGAAGCTCTATTAGTACCGTTGGTGGGAAACTAGATAATTGCGGTTTATTATTAGTTTTCGATTGACTAACGGTTGTTGAACTTAGATTGCACCTAGTTTGTTTATGCTTGAGAATCTTCTCTTCTGATATAAGATTCACTCAAACTAGATCGAAGTTTCGATGGGGATCTTTAGACTGTTTGTAGATCTAAATACGTCTTGTGATAATCCAACGTTAACAGACTCCGTTATGTGTAAAAGGTTCAAGTTGATCGTGTATAGGTGCTGATTGAAGATTAAATAATATTTGAAGACAAGAAGACTTTTTGGGTTCATAATCTTTGGTGTGCACAATACTTGTTTCGGCCGGAAAGGGATCCAAATATAATCGGTTTATCTTTGTGATAGATTGGATTGATTAGTTGAGTAGATCGGTATCAATACACTTCTTTGTGATTAATAGTATTGATTGCATAGTCTAACAATTACTTCGGTAGTTGTTGAGAGATTTATATAAGGACCCGACAAAGGAGTTTATTGGTTAAATGGAAGAGCCTTTGTCAGACTCATATCACGTTGTTTGAAAAGAGTTGTTACCGAACAGATTCCTTGTTCCTTTACAGTTTGGAATACGAACCAAAGGAATTGTTCCAAGTGCGTGACTTATTTACAAGTTGGAGGCGCAGGGATACTGAGGGAACTAGGTGAACTATAGGTTTAGTTGCTTGGTCTCAACTATATGAAGTTGGTTTGATTTTGTATAGCGGCTTAATTCTGAGAGTATTCAATTCTGGACTAGGTCCCGTGGTTTTTCTGCATTTGAGGTTTCCTCGTTAACAAAATCTTGCTGTGTCATTTACTTTTATTTTTTGCAATTATATTTGTGTTTATTATAATTTAAAGTAAATCGCACAAACGTTAATTCCTATTTTACTTGATAGACAATCCTTAGAGTTTGGTTAAGTCCGAACCTATTATCAAGTAAACATACTTCGTTGTTGTATTGTCTCGATCTTGTATCCATAGACGATCACACGAAGTGTGAACCGATTAGTTGTATTGTATCGACTCAGTCCATAGACAATCACTTTTCGAAAAGGACTTATAGGTGGAAAAGTTTTAGATTGAGGTATATTTGGGTACCCTAGTCTTTTCAATTGGTATCAGAGCAGACAAACACGAAAAGATCTAACAATCTGTGTTTAGTGTGATCCAACCTATAAGAATCAAATCTAATGGATGATTCAGTTAACGTAAATCAAGATCAAAAATTAGCACTTGAGAATAACATCTTCTGTAAATCTACTGAACAGGCTGATCCCTATAATGTGGATTCTGGTGAATGGCAAACCTGCCTTAATAAACAACTTGATGAAATTTCTGAAGATGGTGACTCAAATTTCGATCAAGATATTGAAGAAGATATGTCAGAATTTTCGACTTTTCTAAGTGTTATTTCCGGAAGGAAGCTATCTACCTCAGATGTAATTGAGCTTCTTACTCCTCTCTGCAGAGAAAATAAGAAACTAAGAAAAATCTTCTCAGGCTTCTTTTATGGATATCAAAATTCCAGGTATCTTCTTAAAGACTTCAAAGAAAGTCTACTCTAAAAAAATATTGAGTTTGAAAATCTTAACAGGAAACATTACTTGTTGAATAAGAAACTCGTTGAGACTGAAGCAGTGATCAATTCTCAACAATTAACAAGTACAGAACAAGATGAGTCTGATCTCTTCGATAAATAT
>NW_020646998.1:0-718 GCF_003573695.1 Papaver somniferum | reverse complement strand
ATCTAAGAAACATGGGTGAAGATAAGTTATTACCAAGGGAATCAAGTTGTAGTAGTTTTGGTGAGAGTTCGTCGTCTGGCTATTGTTGTTGATATCATTTAATTCAGTAGATCATTTGTGATATGTTTTAGTGAGATCGAGAAATGGATTTGAAGCTACTAATCATAAACTTAATCAATATTATTTAATATTTAATCTCAATATGAAACATGATTCTGCCAAATCGAAGTAATTTTAAGGAGGATAATGATCTTGATGATTTTCTAAAAATTCATAGCAAAAAAAAAATGTAACAAGAAAATTTTTAAGCTTTTTTATCTTTTTATTTCGGAAAATGGTAACATCCTAACGAAAATAAAAAAATCTCTTTACTACGTCAATTTTGTTGTTATCTACTATAGGAAAAATATACATTTACAACTAGAGATTTACAATGCTTCGCTAAACATCGTAGAAAGTCATATGTTTTACAAATGGTTTCAAAGGAAGAGTTGTTGTATATAATGATTGCCAACCCTTGGGAAACAAGGGGTTGCACTAAAAAAACAAACGACAACTCCTTAAGCAAAACAGTTGTGACGACATTTAGCTATAACAACTCTGTTCCATAAAGGTAGTGACTAAGCCTATCACAATTCTCACAAGAGTTGTTGAAGAACACAAAAATATGATGATGAAAAATAGTGTTAGAGGGGAGATTTGAACATGAACCTACTGC
>NW_020646997.1:0-659 GCF_003573695.1 Papaver somniferum | reverse complement strand
TATAGTTTTGTCATTATAATTGAAAAATAGGGAGATCGTTAGAGCATTTCCCCGTTGAACCCACCAAGTATTGGTATGTCAAGGTTGGTTGTCATATTTTAGTATCAAAAATCATAAGTTGCTTGATTAGATAACTAGAGTCAACTTCGTTAGGTTAGACTAGGACGTCTAGAAATGTTGAGACATATAAGTATTACTCTGAATACCTAAATATTCCGAAGACGTATATCGACATCAAGTGGTAAGATAAACATGTGTTAGGACTTATCCTAAATACAATCAGCTTATCTTAATACGTAAAATTTATCCAGCTTCTTGACACGGTCAGAGGAGGTGAGAAATCACTCGAACATGCTCGAGTAATTTAGAGATTGAGATGGTGGGCCACCCATTAAAACTGTGTTCACACGACACATATTAATTTGACCTAAATGGTACATGTCCTATTTTATAAATATTAGGATACCAAAATGCACAAATTAAAGCATGTTTCATTTAGCCTCCACGATCGTGAATGAAGTGTCACCGACTTATTTAGCTTTTGGCATCTCACATACACGTGGCAGTGCATATGGCTTATAGGAAAAGGTTCGTATTCCAGAGGAATGAAAATCTAGGCTAGGGTGTATTAGGGTGTATCATCGTAAAAACTAGGGATA
>NW_020646996.1:0-608 GCF_003573695.1 Papaver somniferum | reverse complement strand
GCCAAACTCATATCAATAGGTTCAATTATTCATTCTCAAATAATTATCGCTCGACAAATAAAACAACATCGACTCTTATTGTAGTTGCAGGAAATCCTACACTACATCCCTCATATGATTTCATTGTCGATCAACTCACTTTTAGGTTTACACTCTTAATTTTATTGATAAATCTTTGAATGTTCTTACAAGATAGATAAAGAAGTCAAGAATGATCTCTGCTATAAACTTTATCTCTCCTATTTACTTGTTTCTTACTCAAAAAAGATCTCCCTCTTCTTTACAACTCGAACGACTATTTATAAGAAAATACATAGTGGATGATAGCTTATCTGTCCTTTATTTTCGGATATGATTTGCGATATTCTCGCAACCTTACAATTGTTAATTTCGCAAACTCTCTAATCTTAGCAGGACTATCACATCTTTCTCGTGATCTTAGATGACGTCATTTATTCTATCATTTCTGAAACTGTTCTGCGACGCTGTTATGCTGTGTCATTGATAATTTTGCTGAAATATTATCATTGCGAGATTCTGATCCTACATCTTGCCTCTTCTCATATCTTCTCTGCAAAGTAGGGAATGATATGAGAAATGTCGCAGCT
>NW_020646995.1:0-422 GCF_003573695.1 Papaver somniferum | reverse complement strand
TTGCAGGTTTGAGGAAGCAAGCAAGTTTTTTCGGAGTTTTACGTTGTTATCACTAAGTTCGTGAAATCGTAAATAGGTAAGAATTGAGGAATACCATTTTTGCAGATGTTGATCATCCCGTTGCTTTAATTTCATTGTGTTGATGAAATTCATGTATGGATGTTTCTTCAGGGATCATCATTTGAACAGTAATCCTTCATTTCTTTCGCAAAATTTCTTGAAAGATGACGCCAAGACCCATGAGAAGTGATGATTCACGAAATATTATCATATAAGTTGGCTAGGGAGGCACGTGACCTTCCATGTCATCATTCCACAACTGCAACGTTGACTGCATCTGAGTTGTCAGTCCCCAGTATTGTCACGCTTTTCTCGCATCTCCGTGTATTTGACTCGAGATTTAGGGTTTCAGTAGAAACCGC
>NW_020646994.1:0-980 GCF_003573695.1 Papaver somniferum | reverse complement strand
AAAAAAAAAAATAACAACGTTGTTTTACTTTTCGTCATTTTATTTTGATAGATTCACTTTCAAACACTTTCAAATACCAGTATCGGATATTTTAAATTTTGGTTTTTTATTATCTTTTTCGGGTTTATTTTTATGGAATCTCCTTTTCGAAACAGAAATGATTCATCCACCGAAAATAAAAACCATGAACTATACCGTGTGAGGGAGTGTGGGGCTCACTTATGCCCCACCCTATCTCAATGCATAGCATGCAAGTTTGGGTCCATTGGATCCCTTCATGTTGGAAACCTTGCATGGGTGTAGACTCTCTGTTTTCGAAAGCAGTGGTTCTTCACGAACCGCTTGAGAAAACAAAACAGAAACCGCTACTCACATCAACAGGGGTCCCGGGGCAGGAAATTAGTAGGGGGCCCACTTTTGGACCCATCATAAAAAACTGTGTGAGACACGATTTTGCAGTTGTTTTTTTGGCTGTCAGTTTAGAATTTTTGTTTCGAAAAACTATTTACTCAAAGAAAAAACTTATCCGTACAACTACAAGGAATCATGTACAACTTGAGTACAGTTAGGTACTGGAATGGAATCTATATAGCTAGGGGCCTATGCTAGAGGAATACAATAATGTGGTCCTAAGAATATTGTTGATATGAAGACTAAGTGGAAGTGAAAAATTGCATTTGAAAATGTTAAAACACGGTTCACAAAATCTTACCGTAAAACAGGATTTTTTTTTCTCCTTCTGAAGCATAATAATATTAAATGATTGTTGTTGTAGTTGATGACCTGACTGAAAAAATTGTTATGAAATTTGAATAATTTACGGTGGGTTTGGAGAAACTAAAATCTTCACAAGTACCGGTTTTTCACTTTCTTATAATTCAGCGATCATGTGCAAAAATTATAGTGAAACTCGACTAAATTTCAGTGAAGCTGTGGTGCAATTAGAAAAAATTTGGATTTTTTTTTTCTTTTTTTTTTTT
>NW_020646993.1:0-561 GCF_003573695.1 Papaver somniferum | reverse complement strand
GGTTCATATTTTTATTATTATAATTAGAGCCTAATTAATTTAGAGTAGTATTTCTTATTTTTAGAATTACTTATTTTTAGAAGTTATTTAATTCTAGAACTTTATTTATTTTAGGGATTTCTTATTTTCCAAGTTTGAGTTTTACAATTATTTAAATATGAGACAAGTCCTATGTACAATATACATTATTATCAATCAATATTGAGATTTCTCAACTATTCTCCAACTCTACTATCAAAATTCTTTATTCACGCTTCTGTTCTGCATTACATTCCTTCATCCCCTTTGGATGTATCTCTAATTGCCATCTAATATAACCAACATGAACGATGAAAGAAATTTTCTCAGGTTCCAAATTATCGAACTCAACAACTTTTCAGATAAACCTGAAATAGGATTCGATACCTGTAATGTTTGTAGAAGATTTAGGAACAAGATGAATCCTTGAAGGAGATTTTGAATCCACCTCCAGGTCATCCTTCTGAAAAGTTTGTCTTGTCTTTTATTTATTGAATCAGATCCAAATGCTACTCTATCTCTTCACGAAGAACCAGATCCATA
>NW_020646992.1:0-361 GCF_003573695.1 Papaver somniferum | reverse complement strand
GAGATAATGATGGAAGAGAAATTATGAATATTGCGAAAATCTCGCCACTAGAGGAATGGCAGAAACAGATCATTTCTTTTACCGCAGAAGAAATTCCCGAAGGAGAAGAGGTGCATGACAATCCATTGGTAGTAAAATTAGAAATTATTCCAAAACCGAAAGAAGATGAGGATGAAGAAGCTGAAGATTCATGGGTAATTAATAGAATTCTAATTGATACTAAAAGCTCTGTGAACATCTTATTTTATCATACTTATAAAACCATGGGTGGAAGAGATGATGATCTTATACCATCAACATATAAGATATATGGTTTTAATGGTACTGCTAACAAGCCTAAAGGGGAGATTACTATGCGAAT
>NW_020646991.1:0-642 GCF_003573695.1 Papaver somniferum | reverse complement strand
GTGCATGATAATTTATCTAAGGAAGATGATGTTGATTTGGAGATGCAAGAGATGGAAGCTTATAGAAATTATGAGGCCATGAAGGAGGCAACTAGGCAACGGGAGGCTGATGCTGAAGCTGCCAAAATTCAACAAGATATTGCTAGAGCTAAGCTAGAGAACTTGAGGAAGCAGGTTTTGGGCTTGCATCATTCTCCGGCTAATTTTCCAATTGTGGCTGCTAACGAGGAAGCTAGTTTTAGTGAGGCTACTAGGACTTCAAGAAGATCTTCACCAGCTAGATCTTTAGAAAACTTAACACTTTTTAATAGATTTGAAACTGGGACCGAGGAGATTGATAAGGTGATTGTTGAAGCTGATGATGTGATTGAAGATGTAGTTGCAACTAACACTTCAAGCATAGCTGAGGAGGATGCAAGAAATTTGGAGATTCTTGCTAATAAAGAGTTAGCTGATCATGAGAAGAAGGAGTTGGCGGAAAAGAAGAAAAAATCTAAAGCTCCTAAGAAGAAGACAGCTGCTGTGGCTACGGTGAGTCAAGTTCAAACTCGAAGTGGAAAATCTTCTAGACAGGGTTCGGCAAGCCCTTCAAAGAGTAGAGTTAATTAATGCGTGTCTTCTATTGGAATGCTCAAGGCTTGG
>NW_020646990.1:0-608 GCF_003573695.1 Papaver somniferum | reverse complement strand
TGGCCATGAAAGGACTACTATAAGTCTGGAACTTCGTCAGAACGATGAATCCTTAGCAGTTTCCGGGCAAGAATCCATGAGAGTATTCTCAAAAACCCTAATCCCACGAGAATTCATCGACTTCGAGAAACAAACTGGCTCCGAGATCGAAACCTGGCCATGAGAGGACTACTATAAGTCTGGAACTTTATAAGTACGATGAATCTTTAGCATTTTCATGGCAAGATTCCATGGGAATATTCTCAAAAACCCTAAAAACACTCGAATTCGTCGACTTCGAGAAACAAACTGGCTCCGAGATCGAAACTTGGTCATGAGAGGACTACTACAAGTCTGGAAATTGGTAACAACGATGAATCTTTAACATTTTCCGGGCAACATTCCATGGGAATATTCTCAAAAACCCTAAACACACACGAATTCGTCGACTTCGAGAAACAAACTGGCTCTGAGATTGAAACCTATCCATGAGAGGACTACTATAAGTCTGGAACAATGAATCTTTAGCAGTTTCCGGGCAAGATTCCATGGGAATATTCTCAAAAACCCTAAACACACACCAATTCATCGACTTCGAGAAACAAACTGGCTCCGAGATCGAAACCTGG
>NW_020646989.1:0-656 GCF_003573695.1 Papaver somniferum | reverse complement strand
GATAAAAAAGTACTACCAACCTTTTTAGTGTTGCTGTGCTTGGAACTGGAACTGAACCAGCTGATGATTCTTAATTTGAATAAAATTTGAGAATCCTTTTTCCACTTAGATGTAAGCATGTCTATTTCCCGTTTCAATGTTCAGGTCCCAGATCATTGCTTCTAAATATTTTCTTCTGGTTTTGGTGGATGATATTGCTTTAAATATCTTTTCTTCTGGTGGGATAATACTTTCCAATGGCATAGCTTGAAAATATTTCTCCCCGTTTACATATTTTTGATTTGCAGTTCTCTTCTATCAGTGCTCAGCGGAAACTCCACTAAATATAAATAAAGCTTGCTCAAAGGGAAGTTCGAAAACATCCTAAATTTGCTCTAATGGAACCTCAAGATATGAACATGTTGCATACTTTCCGGTGGACAATCGTTTCTTTTCTTTTCCTTTTAACAAGAACGATTTTTGGGGACCATGATTTTTTTTTGGGACCATGATTTTATTTTGGGTAAAGACATTAGAAGTAAATTTAGGTCACCCCTTATCTAGATATTTATATTAATACCTAAATTACCCTCCTGATTAATTTTGGATGATGATTAGTTAGTGTTAATAATAGTTAGTGTAATGATTAAGTTAAAGATAATTAGTGAGATTAAAAA
>NW_020646988.1:0-330 GCF_003573695.1 Papaver somniferum | reverse complement strand
GGATTTGAGGTGTGAAATATATCAGATTGGATGAAACTGCAACCTATTATTGAACACATGTTGCAAGATTACCGTATACAGACCTGATGTTTTCGTCCAAGTGGGATTTGAGTGTGAAATATATCAAATTTGATGAAACCGCAACCTATTACTGTACTCAGGTTGCAAGATTACTATAAACATACCCGATATTCTCGTCCAGGTGGGATTTGAGGTGTGAAATATATCAGATTGGATGAAACTGCAACTTATTACTGAACTCATATTGCAAGATTACCATATACAGACCCGATGTTCTCGTCCAGGTGAGATTTGAGGTGTGAAATATAT
>NW_020646987.1:0-762 GCF_003573695.1 Papaver somniferum | reverse complement strand
GAAGATTTGGTGGGAAAATCCCCAAATTTTGAAAATTTTCTTTTTCAGAATCCAAAATTTGAATTTCCTTTTCTCTCTCTTGAGTTGTTTTGTTTCATCGATGGGAATCAAACCACGAAGCCGACACCAACAAAATCCCCTTCAATTTCAAGAACAAATCATCATCAAAACCCTAATAACTCCATGGATACTTCTTCTTCTTCTACTGAGTTTATGTAGCTTATAATTGATTACAAGCAAGCAGCTGCTGTTGCATTTGGTGAGAAATTACATATACCTAAAATAATAGTAACCGGAAGTCAATCTGATGGTAAGAGTTCTCTTCTTGGTTTCCGATTTAATGGTAAGAGTTTTCTTCAAATGGTGCACGATGATTCTGTTGTTGAGCATCGTTGTCGATTCCAGGTGAGATCTCTTGCTCGGAGATTTCAATCTAATGTGAGATTAAATTGAATTTAAATTTTATCAGCTTATGAATTACTAGATCTGAACTTTGAGAATTGAGATTTGAATCTGAATCGGTGAAAGAAAATTTCACTACTCCTTGGTTTTTTGGCGGTAACTTGGATCATCTTCGTTCTAGGTTGAGATACGGTTGTTTGTGCTTGCTTTTGTTATTACTGAGGATGTCTTTGGAAATTGATCTTGTGTTTTGGTAATTATTGAATTTATTTTGTTTTGATTTTGTAGAAATCTGAAATTAGGGGAAAATTTCACGATATTAGTTGTTAAATTTGTGTAAAATTTCTATGAGATTTGTTT
>NW_020646986.1:0-646 GCF_003573695.1 Papaver somniferum | reverse complement strand
CCAAGATCATAATTTGCGTTACCTCCCCTACAGAAATAAAATTAGTGAAACCTCCCCTCGTTACATTTTCCGTCCAAGGTTGATTATCTGAGTCAGCAAATCTGTACAGGTGGACTAAAACATACACGTGTTAAACATAATACCCCAAATACCCTCATTTACTAAAAAATCCAACGGCTATCAAGTAATCAAGGGTATATTTACAATCACATTGAACCGTATCTTTCCTTCTCCCAAGTCGATGAAAAACCCACGACGGCCTCCACCAACAAGAAAGAGGAAGCTTTAAAATCAAATTGAAAGAGGAGACTTCAGATTCTCCGTCTCATCTTCTATCTCTGCTCCATTAAAAAACCCTTTTGGGATTGAATTTAGCTTGACCCATGTTAAAACTAACCAAAAACAAACATGTGTGTTTGTTAGAACATCGATTAAACCCATGTGTACGCAGGTGCAAAATCGATTAAACTCTTACCACAACGGTTTCTCTAATTGCTTCAATGACAAATCCATTAGGTTTCTCTAGTTTCCATTCGAACCAGTTCTTCCATTGCAGCCATTGCAAGATCCAAATACATAGAATTTTCAACTGATCTATCAACGCCTGATGAAATAGATTGTTGTTGATGAGGCACCATCTACATGG
>NW_020646985.1:0-1108 GCF_003573695.1 Papaver somniferum | reverse complement strand
TCATAGACCCTCGTTGACCGTAGCTGGACCGTTGACCAAACATAGCGGTCTCTGATATAATAAAAAAATAAAAAAAATCCGGGAGCTTAATAAACAGTCTCTGAATAAAAAACTTTATTTACCATCTTATCCCCATAGAACCACCGATTCGGCGACCTCTGATCATAGTCTGCGGATTGAAAATTAAATTGATCTAATGGTTGAAATTAAGATATCCCATATCTCTATTAAAACCTATCCATATCCATTATTTTATCTTCTCCACTCACACCATATAACCCATCTCCTGTCTCTCCGCTCCCTTCGACCTTCACCGCACCACTTTCATCACTATTCACCACCACAGACAACAGAATCTTCATCCACCACTTTCATCACCACAATACCACTTTCATCTTCATCTTCTCCAATGATTTAATTCGTTTCCTCAAAATCAACGAAACCCATAAGAACCCTAAAATACAATCTCCACTGATTTAATTCGTTTACTCAAAATCAACGAAACCCACAAGAACCCTAAAATACAAATCTGTATCGTTTTTCACTTCACAAATTGAAAGTTACTGTAGAAATCAAAGCTTCATCCTAATCCATATCTCAAAATCAAAACCCATGTGTCAGAAGATATCAAGAGGAAACTCTGTAACACTAGATCTAGTTATTTTACTCCTGAGGGTAATATCAAACTTGTTCTCATTTCATAAATTGACGAACTTTTAGTATTGTAAATGATTTAATTTCTTTTGATGTTCTATCGTTTTTGCAGCTAGGTGTTTCTTTTTTATATTTTTCCTTACAAGAGAACTAATCCAGGGGTAGAAGATCTCTTCTCCTAGTGTAAGAATCAAAACCCCTAACTCTAATTCTGAATATAAGTTTAATTTTATTTCGATCTTTAACCCTAGCTAACAATTCCTTTATTTTTTTGGTTGAGTAATTTTAGAACTTCGCAAAAGGAGGATTTAACCTCATCATAGAATGGTATAAATTTCATGATTCCATATTGGTATTACTAGTTAGATGATTGCTTATGATTTGCTCTAATATTTGATGGATGTCCTGTTTTTTTTTTTTGGTTACAGGGTATCCTAAACCAGCAGAATAGATT
>NW_020646984.1:0-631 GCF_003573695.1 Papaver somniferum | reverse complement strand
ACAGTGGTGGGTTGGCATGGTTGGTATGCCTTGGCGCTGAGATGTAGCTGGCATGGTTTTACATTGGCACAGTGGTGCGACTGGCATGGTTGGCATGCCTTGGCTCGGAGATGTGGCTGGCATGGTTTTCCATTGGCACAATGGTGCGGCTAGCATGGTTGGCATGCCTTGGCGCGGATATGTGGCTGGCATGGTTTTCCATTGGCACAGTGGTGCGGCAGGCATGGTTGGCATGCCTTGGCGCGGTAGCATGAGAATTAGGGTTTGACATAGATGATGTCGGTCAATGTTAAGGGTTATGCCGTGGAACATGACACATAGAAAAAAAGGTACCCTGGTAATTATTACGTAGCATGATGATCGATTCAATAAATGTGCTAATGGTCATAGTGACGTCATGTCAGTTGTAAGGTTTTACGATTTAACCCTAAGCTAAAAACCACCATCAACATTAAGTCCCCTGCTTAGCTCGGAACATGAGCATTGTTGCGAGGTAAGCATAAGATGGTGACGGGCAAGGACCAAAATCGAAACGAAAAGTCGTGGAAAGATGGTCAGGAAGGTCCGACTAACCTTTTTCGAGAGTTAAGGAGAGTCCATGATCCTCGTGTTTGGCGGCCTTGCATAGATT
>NW_020646983.1:0-434 GCF_003573695.1 Papaver somniferum | reverse complement strand
TTTATTTGTCTAGGCCTATAAGTCTTTAAATTAGGTTTTTTAGTCGCGTCATAATGAAATTATCTGCGTATACTAATAATCAACATTATATTGAAAAATTATAGATCTTAGTACATCATAATTTAAGATGAACTAAAATACTTATTGATAGTTGTTGGAGAAAAAAGATGTAATTTTTCGGTTAATTACCACATCTTTCACGAATGTGTAAGACCTCTCGCACGGACAACTTCTTTTTGAAGCTGAAATATTTCTAACTTGCCGAGCTTGTTTAAAGTTTCTCATCTTGAAACTTTTGGTATCTCTGTACAAGTTCATAGGTAGATAGGTGTATACGCGCATTGGAATATTTGAAGTATATGTATGTATGCATATAAGCCAATAACATTTATATATTTATATACATTGAACTAGTAAAAAAGTTTTTTTTTTTT
>NW_020646982.1:0-798 GCF_003573695.1 Papaver somniferum | reverse complement strand
ACTAGAATGCTAATGAACCAAAACAACACCAATAGACTGCCGTAAGTGTTGAAACGTTGTAGTATATAAAGGTTTGGTGAGAATATCAGCCAGTTGTTGCTCAGAAGGCACAAATTCCATGTTAATAATACCATTTTCATAGAGATCTCTAATAAAATGACACCTTATATCAATGTGCTTAGTTCTTGAGCGCTCAACATGATTCTCAGTAATGCGAATCGCACTTGAGTTGTCACAAAAGATCTTCATTACACCAGTGTCAATTCCATAATCAACAAGCATTTGTTTCATCCATAGAAGTTGAGTACAACACGAACTTGCAGCAATATATTCAGCTATGCATGTAGACAGGGGCTGTGAGTTTTGTTTCTTTCTATGCCATGCCACAAGATTTAAACCAACATAGTAAAACCCCCCTGAAGTACTATTTATGTCTTCCACACATCCTGCCCAATCTGCATCTGAGTAGGAAGTAAGATCAGTGTTTTTATCAAAAGTATCAGATAGATCATACCCGATAGTGTGTTGAATATACCGCATGATCCTCTTTGTAGCTGCAAGATGAGATTCCTTTGGATTAGCCTGAAATCTAGCACAACATCCAACACTAAAAGAAATATCAGGTCTGGTAGTTGTAAGATATAAAAGGCTTCCAATGATAGATTGATAGAGTTTTTGATCCACATTTACTCCTTCCTCATCTCGATGTAGTTTACTAGTGGTGGGCATAAGAGTCAGTTTTGGAGTTGACTTATCAAGACCGAATGTTGTCACAAGATCATTTGCATACTTTTCTTG
>NW_020646981.1:0-2163 GCF_003573695.1 Papaver somniferum | reverse complement strand
CGGCATGAAATTTCATGAAATTTCAAGCCGAACCTAGTCACAGATAGAGATGCATAGGGGTTCGGCGTATTCGATAATCATAATATGTGCCGAACCTAGCACATTTACGAGGTTCGGCTATTACGATATTCTCAATATGTGCCGAACCAATAACAATAGTTTAACCAAAAAAATAACAAATTGATGTTCGGCTCATACGATTTTCGAAATATGAGCCGAACCAGTAATTATTTTTTTTCCGGACTATTCAGGATGTTGTTCGGCTTACTATGAAACTTTCATATAAGCCGAACTAGTGTCTAGCAAAAGGGTTGGAATTAAAAATTATAGATTCGGCGCATGCAGTAAACAGATTCAGTGAGCCGAACCGTTCATCAATTGGTAGATTCGCCTCATAGATGTGAGCCGAACCTCAACTTGTTTCGCCGAACCGTGATCCAAAAAATCATCTAAACAACCTTTATAATTCTGAAAATTATCTTAATCACTAATCAAAATATTTAATCACTAATCAATATTACTAACACTAATACGGAAAGGGCAGATTTGCCATTGAAAAAATTTGGGTTAAGGGATAACCTGAGTTTGCTATTTCACACCCTAGGGTTGGTAGAAATTTGGATGTGTATTGTGAGTGGTGGAAAGGAACACGAATTGATTCAACCAAAATCTTTAACCTGATATCTCCTATCATTGTCTGAGATTCAGTGCAACTTGTTTAGATTCCTGTGCAGACATGACCAGAATAATGAAGCTTTTTTGATCCCGTATTGCCATTGGGTTTAAGGTATGTTCGGGCGGGGTTTTAATCCCTCTGGTGGTGAGCATGCCACCTAAAACGACCGTGAGTGCTGCGGCCATCATAACCCGCCGGTGTGGCCTGACCGCCTCAGCGTCCTTGGTGGGACCAAGGAGAACACTCTTCGGCTCAACCTGTCTCGACGCCGACTGATTAGTTCGGCTTTCCCGTCTCGTTACTCCGCATATCATGAGGTCCGTCTCTTATCAGCAATAACTTGTCACGTTTTTAAGACCGATTGCAATTGTTAGGTCTATTCCACTTCCCCGATGACGCCCCTACCAAATACATCCCGTCTAACCGATGATGTCCGATCCGGAATAGCGGGCCCGGGCATGGCCAGCGGGCGGCTGTTCGATGGGACCGGTCATCAACAGTTGTCGGCTAGTCGTTTTCATTATAGGGGACAAGCTGATCCTGTGTAGACATGACCAACCATTAAATAATCCCAGTTTGGGGACTGTTTCCTCGGATGACTTAATGTGGTGCTATTCTCCTTTGATTTGTAACTGTGTCACACTCTAACTCCTATGGTGTGAGTGGTGGGAAAGAAAATAGAAATCTGAGATGACTCGGAGAGAATTAGAGTGTCAAGAAACTGTAACTTGAAAACCTGGGTAAATTTGGTCAGAATTCTTGGTGAGCAAACCCTTTAGAGTTGATGAGTAGAGAACTCCATTGACACAATTAGGGGAAGTTTGGTACTTGAAACATATGACTTGGGGATGAGATGCAATGTTGAGCAACCCTTTGAGATGCAATGTTGATTTAAGCATTTTCTTTGGGTTGAGCAATTGAAGAAGTAGAGAACTCCATTGATACAATTAGGGGAAGTTCAGTACCCGGAAGACAATGTAACCAAAGTGACCTAACCAATCAAAAGTGACTGAAACATGACAGATCCAACAAGTAACCAAGCAAAGTGATAAAAATATAGCAGAGATCCAACAAATGCAAATATTACACAGCTCCTCCAAATATCTAACCAGACTACAACATTTGTTCTGTTAATATCTAACCAAAAACATAAAAAAAGACCTAAACCAAAAAATTTGATGCTAAATGACTTTCAGGAAACTAAACAATAGCATTGGCAGCACTAGCAATCCTTGGCCACAGGTCGGCACATTCCTTTCCAATTGGTCCAGTAATTGCAGATCCTGAAATTTAACCAGCAGAAGGAATTAGTATATACTTGTATGTATAAAACCTGTGTTACAACGATACACCTAAAAAAAAAAATCAGCCGTATCGATACGTATTTACACGGATACGCGTACTAATACTCCCAATACTTCAAGATACAACTCAGTTAGAAAACTTTGACTAAATATTAGAAAATTTAGATATTTTACTAGATTCTA